>NW_026904114.1:0-124084 GCF_024500275.1 Phycodurus eques | reverse complement strand
CATTCCGTTTCGCTCCAGTAGTTGGCCTTTATTGACTAAATTGAAACATGATGACCGATGTGATTTCGGCAGAACTATTGAACCCTTAAGTTTGAGCTTGTGGGCTGACGTTCGAAACACTCGATCGTTTTGAATCCACCTTTCAGATGACGTCTTTTCCAAGCTTCTCGGAGATCGTGCGGCCGAAACACGAGCGTCGAACCATTCCGTTTTGCTCCAGTAGTAGGCCTTTATTGACTAAATTGAAACATGACGACCTATGTGATTTCGGCAGAACGTTTGATCCCTTAAGTTTGAGCTAGTGGGCTGACCTTCGACACACTCGATCGTTGTGAATCCACCTTTCAGATGATGTCTCTTCCAATCCTCTCGGAGTTCGTGCAGCCGAAACAAGAGCTTCGAAGCATTCCGTTTCGCTCCAGTAGTTGGCCTTTATTGACTAAATTGTAACATGACGACCTATGTGATTTATGCAGAACTTTTGAACCCTTAAGTTTGAACTAGTGGGCTGACGTTCGACACACTCGATCGTTGGGAATCCACCTTTCAGATGAGGTCTCTTCCAAACCTCTCGTAGGTCGTGCGGCCGAAACACGAGCGTCGAAGCATTCCATTTCGCTCCAGGACTAGTCCTTTGACTAAATTGTAACATGACGACCTATGTGATTTCGGCAGAACTTTTGAACCCTTAAGTTTGAGCATGTGGGCTGACGTTCGACACACTCGATCGTTGTGAATCCACCTTTCAGATGAGGTCTCTTCCAAGCCTCTCGGAGGTCGTGCGGCTGAAACACGAGCATCGAAGCATTCCGTTTCGCTCCAGTAGTAGGCCTTTATTGACTAAATTGAAACATGACGACTTTTGTGATTTCGGCAGAACTTTGGAACCCTTAAGTTTGAGCTAGTGGGCTGACGTTCGACACACTCGATCGTTGTGAATCCACCTTTCAGATGAGGTCTCTTCCAATCCTCTCGGAGTTCGTGCAGCCGAAACACGAGCTTCGAAGCATTCCGTTTCGCTCCAATAGTAGGCCTTTATTGACTAAATTGTAACATGACGACCTATGTGATTTTGGCAGAACCTTTGAACCCTTAAGTTTGAGATTGTGGGCTGACATTCGACACACTCGATCGTTCTGAATCCACCTTTCGGAAGAGGTCTCTTCCAAGCCTCTCGGAGGTCGTGCGGCCGAAGCACGAGCATCGAAGCATTCCGTTTCGCTCCAGTCGTAGGCCTTTATTGACTAAATTGTAACATGACGTCCGATATGATTTCGGCAGAACTTTTGAACCCTTAAGTTTGAGATTGTGGGCTGACGTTCGACACACTCGATCGTTGGGAATCCACCTTTCAGATGAGGTCTCTTCCAAGCCTCTCGTAGGTCGTGCGACCGAAACACGAGCGTCGAAGCATTCCGTTTCGCTCCTGTACTAGTCCTTTATTGACTAAATTGTAACATGACGACCTATGTGATTTCGGCAGAACTTTTGAACCCTTAAGTTTGAGCTTGTGGGCTGACGTTCGACACACTCGATCGTTGTGAATCCACCTTTCAGATGAGGTCTCTTCCAAGCCTCTCGGAGGTCGTGCGGCTGAAACACGAGCGTCGAAGCATTCCGTTTCGCTCCAGTAGTTGGCCTTTATTGACTAAATTGAAACATGATGACCGATGTGATTTCGGCAGAACTTTTGAACCCTTAAGTTTGAGCTTGTGGGCTGACGTTCGACACACTTGATCGTTGTGAATCCACCTTTCAGATGAGTTCTCTTCCATGCCTCTCGGAGGTCGTGCGGACAAAACACAAGCGCCGAAGCATTCCGTTTCGCTCCAGTCTTAGGCCTTTATTGACTAAATTGTAACATGACGACCGATATGATTTCGGCAGAGCTTTTGAACCCTTAAGTTTGAGCTAGTGGGCTGACGTTCGACACACTTGATCGTTGTGAATCCACCTTTCAGATGAGGTCTCTTCCAATCCTCTCGGAGTTCGTGCAGCCAAAACCCGAGCTTCGAAGCATTCCGTTTCGCTCCAATGGTAGGCCTTTATTGACTAAATTCTAACATGTCGACCTATGTGATTTCGGCAGAACTTTAGAACGCTTAAGTTTGAGCTAGTAGGTTGACCTTCGAAACACTCGATCGTTTTGAATCCACCTTTCAGATGACGTCTTTTCCAAGCTTCTCGGAGATCGTGCGGCCGAAACACGAGCGTCGAACCATTCCGTTTTGCTCCAGTAGTAGGCCTTTATTGACTAAATTGAAACATGACGACCTATGTGATTTCGGCAGAACGTTTGATCCCTTAAGTTTGAGCTAGTGGGCTGACCTTCGACACACTCGATCGTTGTGAATCCACCTTTCAGATGATGTCTCTTCCAATCCTCTCGGAGTTCGTGCAGCCGAAACACGAGCTTCGAAGCATTCCGTTTCGCTCCAGTAGTTGGCCTTTATTGACTAAATTGAAACATGACGACTTTTGTGATTTCGGCAGAACTTTGGAACCCTTAAGTTTGAGCTAGTGGGCTGACGTTCGACACACTTGATCGTTGTGAATCCACCTTTCAGATGAGTTCTCTTCCATGCCTCTCGGAGGTCGTGCGGACAAAACACAAGCGCCGAAGCATTCCGTTTCGCTCCAGTCTTAGGCCTTTATTGACTAAATTGTAACATGACGACCGATATGATTTCGGCAGAGCTTTTGAACCCTTAAGTTTGAGATTATGGGCTGACGTTCGACACACTCGATCGTTGGGAATCCACCTTTCAGATGAGGTCTCTTCCAAGCCTCTCGGAGGTCGTGCGGCCGAAACACGAGCGTCGAAGCATTCCGTTTCGCTCCAGTAGTAGTCCTTTATTGACTAAATTGTAACATGATGACCGATGTGATTTCGGCAGAACTTTTGAACCCTTAAGTTTGAGCTTGTGGGCTGACGTTCGACACACTTGATCGTTGTGAATCCACCTTTCAGATGAGTTCTTTTCCATGCCTCTCGGAGGTCGTGCGGACAAAACACAAGCGCCGAAGCATTCCGTTTCGCTCCAGTCTTAGGCCTTTATTGACTAAATTGTAACATGACGACCGATATGATTTCGGCAGAGCTTTTGAACCCTTAAGTTTGAGCTAGTGGGCTTACGTTCGACACACTTGATCGTTGTGAATCCACCTTTCAGATGAGGTCTCTTCCAATCCTCTCGGAGTTCGTGCAGCCGAAACCCGAGCTTCGAAGCATTCCGTTTCGCTCCAATGGTAGGCCTTTATTGACTAAATTGTAACATGTCGACTTATGTGATTTCGGCAGAACTTTTGAACCTTTAAGTTTGAGCTAGTAGACTGACATTTGACACACTCGATCGTTTTGAATCCACCTTTCATATGAGGTCTCTTCCAATCCTCTCGGAGTTCGTGCGGCCGAAACACGAGCTTCGAAGCATTCCGTTTCGCTCCAATAGTAGGCCTTTATTGACTAAATTGTAACATGACGACCTATGTGATTTCGGCAGAACCTTTGAACCCTTAAGTTTGAGATTGTGGGCTGACATTCGACACACTCGATCGTTGTGAATCCACCTTTCAGATGAGGTCTCTTCCAAGCCTCTCGGAGTTCGTGCAGCCGAAACACGAGCTTCGAAGCATTCCGTTTCGCTCCAATAGTAGGCCTTTATTGACTAAATTGTAACATGACGACCTATGTGATTTCGGCAGAACCTTTGAACCCTTAAGTTTGAGATTGTGGGCTGACATTCGACACACTCGATCGTTGTGAATCCACCTTTCAGATGAGGTCTCTTCCAAGCCTCTCGGAGGTCGTGCGGCCGAAACACAAGCGTCGAAGCATTCTGTTTCGCTCCAGTCGTAGGCCTTTATTGACTAAATTGTAACATGACGACCGATATGATTTCGGCAGAACTTTTGAACCCTTAAGTTTGAGATTATGGGCTGACGTTCGACACACTCGATCGTTGGGAATCCACCTTTCAGATGAGGTCTCTTCCAAGCCTCTCGGAGGTCGTGCGGCCAAAACACGAGCGTCGAAGCATTCCGTTTCGCTCCAGTAGTAGTCCTTTATTGACTAAATTGTAACATGATGACCTATGTGATTTCGGCAGAACTTTCGAACCCTTAAGTTTGAGCTAGCAGGCTGACCTTCGAAACACTCGATCGTTTTGAATCCACCTTTCAAATGACGTCTTTTCCAAGCTTCTCGGAGATCGTGCGGCCAAAACACGAGCGTTGAAGCATTCCGTTTAGCTCCAGTAGGAAGCCTTTATTGACTAAATTGTAACATGACGACCTATGTGATTTCGGCAGAACTTTTGAACCCTTAAGTTTGAGCTTGTGGGCTGACGTTCGACACACTCGATCGTTGGGAATCCACCTTTCAGATGAGGTCTCTTCCAAGCCTCTCGGAGGTCGTGCGGCTGAAACACGAGCATCGAAGCATTCCGTTTCGCTCCAGTAGTAGGCCTTTATTGACTAAATTGAAACATGACGACTTTTGTGATTTCGGCAGAACTTTGGAACCCTTAAGTTTGAGCTAGTGGGCTGACGTTCGACACACTCGATCGTTGTGAATCCACCTTTCATATGAGGTCTCTTCAAAGCCTCTCGGAGGTCGTGCGGCCAAAACACAAGCGTTGAAGCATTCCGTTTCGCTCCAGTCGTAGGCCTTTATTGACTAAATTGTAACATGACGTCCGATATGATTTCGGCAGAACTTTTGAACCGTTAAGTTTGAGATTGTGGGCTGACGTTCGACACACTCGATCGTTGGGAATCCACCTTTCAGATGAGGTCTCTTCCAAGCCTCTCGTAGGTCGTGCGACCGAAACACGAGCGTCGAAGCATTCCGTTTCGCTCCTGTACTAGTCCTTTATTGACTAAATTGTAACATGACGACCTATGTGATTTCGGCAGAACTTTTGAACCCTTAAGTTTGAGCTTGTGGGCTGACGTTCGACACACTCGATCGTTGTGAATCCACCTTTCAGATGAGGTCTCTTCCAAGCCTCTCGGAGGTCGTGCGGCTGAAACACGAGCGTCGAAGCATTCCGTTTCGCTCCAGTAGTTGGCCTTTATTGACTAAATTGAAACATGATGACCGATGTGATTTCGGCAGAACTATTGAACCCTTAAGTTTGAGCTTGTGGGCTGACGTTCGAAACACTCGATCGTTTTGAATCCACCTTTCAGATGACGTCTTTTCCAAGCTTCTCGGAGATCGTGCGGCCGAAACACGAGCGTCGAACCATTCCGTTTTGCTCCAGTAGTAGGCCTTTATTGACTAAATTGAAACATGACGACCTATGTGATTTCGGCAGAACGTTTGATCCCTTAAGTTTGAGCTAGTGGGCTGACCTTCGACACACTCGATCGTTGTGAATCCACCTTTCAGATGATGTCTCTTCCAATCCTCTCGGAGTTCGTGCAGCCGAAACAAGAGCTTCGAAGCATTCCGTTTCGCTCCAGTAGTTGGCCTTTATTGACTAAATTGTAACATGACGACCTATGTGATTTATGCAGAACTTTTGAACCCTTAAGTTTGAACTAGTGGGCTGACGTTCGACACACTCGATCGTTGGGAATCCACCTTTCAGATGAGGTCTCTTCCAAACCTCTCGTAGGTCGTGCGGCCGAAACACGAGCGTCGAAGCATTCCATTTCGCTCCAGGACTAGTCCTTTGACTAAATTGTAACATGACGACCTATGTGATTTCGGCAGAACTTTTGAACCCTTAAGTTTGAGCATGTGGGCTGACGTTCGACACACTCGATCGTTGTGAATCCACCTTTCAGATGAGGTCTCTTCCAAGCCTCTCGGAGGTCGTGCGGCTGAAACACGAGCATCGAAGCATTCCGTTTCGCTCCAGTAGTAGGCCTTTATTGACTAAATTGAAACATGACGACTTTTGTGATTTCGGCAGAACTTTGGAACCCTTAAGTTTGTGCTAGTGGGCTGACGTTCGACACACTCGATCGTTGTGAATCCACCTTTCAGATGAGGTCTCTTCCAATCCTCTCGGAGTTCGTGCAGCCGAAACACGAGCTTCGAAGCATTCCGTTTCGCTCCAATAGTAGGCCTTTATTGACTAAATTGTAACATGACGACCTATGTGATTTTGGCAGAACCTTTGAACCCTTAAGTTTGAGATTGTGGGCTGACATTCGAAACACTCGATCGTTCTGAATCCACCTTTCGGAAGAGGTCTCTTCCAAGCCTCTCGGAGGTCGTGCGGCCGAAGCACGAGCATCGAAGCATTCCGTTTCGCTCCAGTCGTAGGCCTTTATTGACTAAATTGTAACATGACGTCCGATATGATTTCGGCAGAACTTTTGAACCCTTAAGTTTGAGATTGTGGGCTGACGTTCGACACACTCGATCGTTGGGAATCCACCTTTCAGATGAGGTCTCTTCCAAGCCTCTCGTAGGTCGTGCGACCGAAACACGAGCGTCGAAGCATTCCGTTTCGCTCCTGTACTAGTCCTTTATTGACTAAATTGTAACATGACGACCTATGTGATTTCGGCAGAACTTTTGAACCCTTAAGTTTGAGCTTGTGGGCTGACGTTCGACACACTCGATCGTTGTGAATCCACCTTTCAGATGAGGTCTCTTCCAAGCCTCTCGGAGGTCGTGCGGCTGAAACACGAGCGTCGAAGCATTCCGTTTCGCTCCAGTAGTTGGCCTTTATTGACTAAATTGAAACATGATGACCGATGTGATTTCGGCAGAACTTTTGAACCCTTAAGTTTGAGCTTGTGGGCTGACGTTCGACACACTTGATCGTTGTGAATCCACCTTTCAGATGAGTTCTCTTCCATGCCTCTCGGAGGTCGTGCGGACAAAACACAAGCGCCGAAGCATTCCGTTTCGCTCCAGTCTTAGGCCTTTATTGACTAAATTGTAACATGACGACCGATATGATTTCGGCAGAGCTTTTGAACCCTTAAGTTTGAGCTAGTGGGCTGACGTTCGACACACTTGATCGTTGTGAATCCACCTTTCAGATGAGGTCTCTTCCAATCCTCTCGGAGTTCGTGCAGCCAAAACCCGAGCTTCGAAGCATTCCGTTTCGCTCCAATGGTAGGCCTTTATTGACTAAATTCTAACATGTCGACCTATGTGATTTCGGCAGAACTTTAGAACGCTTAAGTTTGAGCTAGTAGGTTGACCTTCGAAACACTCGATCGTTTTGAATCCACCTTTCAGATGACGTCTTTTCCAAGCTTCTCGGAGATCGTGCGGCCGAAACACGAGCGTCGAACCATTCCGTTTTGCTCCAGTAGTAGGCCTTTATTGACTAAATTGAAACATGACGACCTATGTGATTTCGGCAGAACGTTTGATCCCTTAAGTTTGAGCTAGTGGGCTGACCTTCGACACACTCGATCGTTGTGAATCCACCTTTCAGATGATGTCTCTTCCAATCCTCTCGGAGTTCGTGCAGCCGAAACACGAGCTTCGAAGCATTCCGTTTCGCTCCAGTAGTTGGCCTTTATTGACTAAATTGAAACATGACGACTTTTGTGATTTCGGCAGAACTTTGGAACCCTTAAGTTTGAGCTAGTGGGCTGACGTTCGACACACTTGATCGTTGTGAATCCACCTTTCAGATGAGTTCTCTTCCATGCCTCTCGGAGGTCGTGCGGACAAAACACAAGCGCCGAAGCATTCCGTTTCGCTCCAGTCTTAGGCCTTTATTGACTAAATTGTAACATGACGACCGATATGATTTCGGCAGAGCTTTTGAACCCTTAAGTTTGAGCTAGTGGGCTGACGTTCGACACACTTGATCGTTGTGAATCCACCTTTCAGATGAGGTCTCTTCCAATCCTCTCGGAGTTCGTGCAGCCGAAACCCGAGCTTCGAAGCATTCCGTTTCGCTCCAATGGTAGGCCTTTATTGACTAAATTGTAACATGTCGACCTATGTGATTTCGGCAGAACTTTAGAAGGCTTAAGTTTGAGCTAGTAGGCTGACCTTCGAAACACTCGATCGTTTTGAATCCACCTTTCAGATGACGTCTTTTCCAAGCTTCTCGGAGATCGTGCGGCCGAAACACGAGCGTCGAACCATTCCGTTTTGCTCCAGTAGTAGGCCTTTATTGACTAAATTGAAACATGACGACCTATGTGATTTCGGCAGAACGTTTGATCCCTTAAGTTTGAGCTAGTGGGCTGACCTTCGACACACTCGATCGTTGTGAATCCACCTTTCAGATGATGTCTCTTCCAATCCTCTCGGAGTTCGTGCAGCCGAAACACGAGCTTCGAAGCATTCCGTTTCGCTCCAGTAGTTGGCCTTTATTGACTAAATTGTAACATGACGACCTATGTGATTTATGCAGAACTTTTGTACCCTTAAGTTTGAACTAGTGGGCTGACGTTCGACACACTCGATCGTTGGGAATCCACCTTTCAGATGAGGTCTCTTCCAAACCTCTCGTAGGTCGTGCGGCCGAAACACGAGCGTCGAAGCATTCCATTTCGCTCCAGGACTAGTCCTTTGACTAAATTGTAACATGACGACCTATGTGATTTCGGCAGAACTTTTGAACCCTTAAGTTTGAGATTGTGGGCTGACGTTCGACACACTCGATCGTTGGGAATCCACCTTTCAGATGAGGTCTCTTCCAAGCCTCTCGTAGGTCGTGCGACCGAAACACGAGCGTCGAAGCATTCCGTTTCGCTCCTGTACTAGTCCTTTATTGACTAAATTGTAACATGACGACCTATGTGATTTATGCAGAACTTTTGAACCCTTAAGTTTGAACTAGTGGGCTGACGTTCGACACACTCGATCGTTGGGAATCCACCTTTCGGAAGAGGTCTCTTCCAAGCCTCTCGGAGGTCGTGCGGCCGAAGCACGAGCATCGAAGCATTCCGTTTCGCTCCAGTCGTAGGCCTTTATTGACTAAATTGTAACATGACGTCCGATATGATTTCGGCAGAACTTTTGAACCCTTAAGTTTGAGATTGTGGGCTGACGTTCGACACACTCGATCGTTGGGAATCCACCTTTCAGATGAGGTCTCTTCCAAGCCTCTCGTAGGTCGTGCGACCGAAACACGAGCGTCGAAGCATTCCGTTTCGCTCCTGTACTAGTCCTTTATTGACTAAATTGTAACATGACGACCTATGTGATTTCGGCAGAACTTTTGAACCCTTAAGTTTGAGCTTGTGGGCTGACGTTCGACACACTCGATCGTTGTGAATCCACCTTTCAGATGAGGTCTCTTCCAAGCCTCTCGGAGGTCGTGCGGGTGAAACACGAGCGTCGAAGCATTCCGTTTCGCTCCAGTAGTTGGCCTTTATTGACTAAATTGAAACATGATGACCGATGTGATTTCGGCAGAACTTTTGAACCCTTAAGTTTGAGCTTGTGGGCTGACGTTCGACACACTCGATCGTTGTGAATCCACCTTTCAGATGATGTCTCTTCCAATCCTCTCGGAGTTCGTGCAGCCAAAACACGAGCTTCGAAGCATTCCGTTTCGCTCCAGTAGTTGGCCTTTATTGACTAAATTGAAACATGACGACTTTTGTGATTTCGGCAGAACTTTGGAACCCTTAAGTTTGAGCTAGTGGGCTGACGTTCGACACACTTGATCGTTGTGAATCCACCTTTCAGATGAGTTCTCTTCCATGCCTCTCGGAGGTCGTGCGGACAAAACACAAGCGCCGAAGCATTCCGTTTCGCTCCAGTCTTAGGCCTTTATTGACTAAATTGTAACATGACGACCGATATGATTTCGGCAGAGCTTTTGAACCCTTAAGTTTGAGCTAGTGGGCTGACGTTCGACACACTTGATCGTTGTGAATCCACCTTTCAGATGAGGTCTCTTCCAATCCTCTCGGAGTTCGTGCAGCCGAAACCCGAGCTTCGAAGCATTCCGTTTCGCTCCAATGGTAGGCCTTTATTGACTAAATTGTAACATGTCGACCTATGTGATTTCGGCAGAACTTTAGAACGCTTAAGTTTGAGCTAGTAGGCTGACCTTCGAAACACTCGATCGTTTTGAATCCACCTTTCAGATGACGTCTTTTCCAAGCTTCTCGGAGATCGTGCGGCCGAAACACGAGCGTCGAACCATTCCGTTTTGCTCCAGTAGTAGGCCTTTATTGACTAAATTGAAACATGACGACCTATGTGATTTCGGCAGAACGTTTGATCCCTTAAGTTTGAGCTAGTGGGCTGACCTTCGACACACTCGATCGTTGTGAATCCACCTTTCAGATGATGTCTCTTCCAATCCTCTCGGAGTTCGTGCAGCCGAAACACGAGCTTCGAAGCATTCCGTTTCGCTCCAGTAGTTGGCCTTTATTGACTAAATTGTAACATGACGACCTATGTGATTTATGCAGAACTTTTGAACCCTTAAGTTTGAGATTGTGGGCTGACGTTCGACACACTCGATCGTTGGGAATCCACCTTTCAGATGAGGTCTCTTCCAAGCCTCTCGTAGGTCGTGCGACCGAAACACGAGCGTCGAAGCATTCCGTTTCGCTCCTGTACTAGTCCTTTATTGACTAAATTGTAACATGACGACCTATGTGATTTCGGCAGAACTTTTGAACCCTTAAGTTTGAGCTTGTGGGCTGACGTTCGACACACTCGATCGTTGTGAATCCACCTTTCAGATGAGGTCTCTTCCAAGCCTCTCGGAGGTCGTGCGGCTGAAACACGAGCGTCGAAGCATTCCGTTTCGCTCCAGTAGTTGGCCTTTATTGACTAAATTGAAACATGATGACCGATGTGATTTCGGCAGAACTTTTGAACCCTTAAGTTTGAGCTTGTGGGCTGACGTTCGACACACTTGATCGTTGTGAATCCACCTTTCAGATGAGTTCTCTTCCATGCCTCTCGGAGGTCGTGCGGACAAAACACAAGCGCCGAAGCATTCCGTTTCGCTCCAGTCTTAGGCCTTTATTGACTAAATTGTAACATGACGACCGATATGATTTCGGCAGAGCTTTTGATCCCTTAAGTTTGAGCTAGTGGGCTGACCTTCGACACACTCGATCGTTGTGAATCCACCTTTCAGATGATGTCTCTTCCAATCCTCTCGGAGTTCGTGCAGCCGAAACACGAGCTTCGAAGCATTCCGTTTCGCTCCAGTAGTTGGCCTTTATTGACTAAATTGTAACATGACGACCTATGTGATTTATGCAGAACTTTTGAACCCTTAAGTTTGAACTAGTGGGCTGACGTTCGACACACTCGATCGTTGGGAATCCACCTTTCAGATGAGGTCTCTTCCAAACCTCTCGTAGGTCGTGCGGCCGAAACACGAGCGTCGAAGCATTCCATTTCGCTCCAGGACTAGTCCTTTGACTAAATTGTAACATGACGACCTATGTGATTTCGGCAGAACTTTTGAACCCTTAAGTTTGAGCATGTGGGCTGACGTTCGACACACTCGATCGTTGTGAATCCACCTTTCAGATGAGGTCTCTTCCAAGCCTCTCGGAGGTCGTGCGGCTGAAACACGAGCATCGAAGCATTCCGTTTCGCTCCAGTAGTAGGCCTTTATTGACTAAATTGAAACATGACGACTTTTGTGATTTCGGCAGAACTTTGGAACCCTTAAGTTTGAGCTAGTGGGCTGACGTTCGACACACTCGATCGTTGTGAATCCACCTTTCAGATGAGGTCTCTTCCAATCCTCTCGGAGTTCGTGCAGCCGAAACACGAGCTTCGAAGCATTCCGTTTCGCTCCAATAGTAGGCCTTTATTGACTAAATTGTAACATGACGACCTATGTGATTTTGGCAGAACCTTTGAACCCTTAAGTTTGAGATTGTGGGCTGACATTCGACACACTCGATCGTTCTGAATCCACCTTTCGGAAGAGGTCTCTTCCAAGCCTCTCGGAGGTCGTGCGGCCGAAGCACGAGCATCGAAGCATTCCGTTTCGCTCCAGTCGTAGGCCTTTATTGACTAAATTGTAACATGACGTCCGATATGATTTCGGCAGAACTTTTGAACCCTTAAGTTTGAGATTGTGGGCTGACGTTCGACACACTCGATCGTTGGGAATCCACCTTTCAGATGAGGTCTCTTCCAAGCCTCTCGTAGGTCGTGCGACCGAAACACGAGCGTCGAAGCATTCCGTTTCGCTCCTGTACTAGTCCTTTATTGACTAAATTGTAACATGACGACCTATGTGATTTCGGCAGAACTTTTGAACCCTTAAGTTTGAGCTTGTGGGCTGACGTTCGACACACTCGATCGTTGTGAATCCACCTTTCAGATGAGGTCTCTTCCAAGCCTCTCGGAGGTCGTGCGGGTGAAACACGAGCGTCGAAGCATTCCGTTTCGCTCCAGTAGTTGGCCTTTATTGACTAAATTGAAACATGATGACCGATGTGATTTCGGCAGAACTTTTGAACCCTTAAGTTTGAGCTTGTGGGCTGACGTTCGACACACTCGATCGTTGTGAATCCACCTTTCAGATGATGTCTCTTCCAATCCTCTCGGAGTTCGTGCAGCCAAAACACGAGCTTCGAAGCATTCCGTTTCGCTCCAGTAGTTGGCCTTTATTGACTAAATTGAAACATGACGACTTTTGTGATTTCGGCAGAACTTTGGAACCCTTAAGTTTGAGCTAGTGGGCTGACGTTCGACACACTTGATCGTTGTGAATCCACCTTTCAGATGAGTTCTCTTCCATGCCTCTCGGAGGTCGTGCGGACAAAACACAAGCGCCGAAGCATTCCGTTTCGCTCCAGTCTTAGGCCTTTATTGACTAAATTGTAACATGACGACCGATATGATTTCGGCAGAGCTTTTGAACCCTTAAGTTTGAGCTAGTGGGCTGACGTTCGACACACTTGATCGTTGTGAATCCACCTTTCAGATGAGGTCTCTTCCAATCCTCTCGGAGTTCGTGCAGCCGAAACCCGAGCTTCGAAGCATTCCGTTTCGCTCCAATGGTAGGCCTTTATTGACTAAATTGTAACATGTCGACCTATGTGATTTCGGCAGAACTTTAGAACGCTTAAGTTTGAGCTAGTAGGCTGACCTTCGAAACACTCGATCGTTTTGAATCCACCTTTCAGATGACGTCTTTTCCAAGCTTCTCGGAGATCGTGCGGCCGAAACACGAGCGTCGAACCATTCCGTTTTGCTCCAGTAGTAGGCCTTTATTGACTAAATTGAAACATGACGACCTATGTGATTTCGGCAGAACGTTTGATCCCTTAAGTTTGAGCTAGTGGGCTGACCTTCGACACACTCGATCGTTGTGAATCCACCTTTCAGATGATGTCTCTTCCAATCCTCTCGGAGTTCGTGCAGCCGAAACACGAGCTTCGAAGCATTCCGTTTCGCTCCAGTAGTTGGCCTTTATTGACTAAATTGTAACATGACGACCTATGTGATTTATGCAGAACTTTTGAACCCTTAAGTTTGAGATTGTGGGCTGACGTTCGACACACTCGATCGTTGGGAATCCACCTTTCAGATGAGGTCTCTTCCAAGCCTCTCGTAGGTCGTGCGACCGAAACACGAGCGTCGAAGCATTCCGTTTCGCTCCTGTACTAGTCCTTTATTGACTAAATTGTAACATGACGACCTATGTGATTTCGGCAGAACTTTTGAACCCTTAAGTTTGAGCTTGTGGGCTGACGTTCGACACACTCGATCGTTGTGAATCCACCTTTCAGATGAGGTCTCTTCCAAGCCTCTCGGAGGTCGTGCGGCTGAAACACGAGCGTCGAAGCATTCCGTTTCGCTCCAGTAGTTGGCCTTTATTGACTAAATTGAAACATGATGACCGATGTGATTTCGGCAGAACTTTTGAACCCTTAAGTTTGAGCTTGTGGGCTGACGTTCGACACACTTGATCGTTGTGAATCCACCTTTCAGATGAGTTCTCTTCCATGCCTCTCGGAGGTCGTGCGGACAAAACACAAGCGCCGAAGCATTCCGTTTCGCTCCAGTCTTAGGCCTTTATTGACTAAATTGTAACATGACGACCGATATGATTTCGGCAGAGCTTTTGAACCCTTAAGTTTGAGCTAGTGGGCTGACGTTCGACACACTTGATCGTTGTGAATCCACCTTTCAGATGAGGTCTCTTCCAATCCTCTCGGAGTTCGTGCAGCCGAAACCCGAGCTTCGAAGCATTCCGTTTCGCTCCAATGGTAGGCCTTTATTGACTAAATTGTAACATGTCGACCTATGTGATTTCGGCAGAACTTTAGAACGCTTAAGTTTGAGCTAGTAGGTTGACCTTCGAAACACTCGATCGTTTTGAATCCACCTTTCAGATGACGTCTTTTCCAAGCTTCTCGGAGATCGTGCGGCCGAAACACGAGCGTCGAACCATTCCGTTTTGCTCCAGTAGTAACCTTTATTGACTAAATTGAAACATGACGACCTATGTGATTTCGGCAGAACGTTTGATCCCTTAAGTTTGAGCTAGTGGGCTGACCTTCGACACACTCGATCGTTGTGAATCCACCTTTCAGATGATGTCTCTTCCAATCCTCTCGGAGTTCGTGCAGCCGAAACACGAGCTTCGAAGCATTCCGTTTCGCTCCAGTAGTTGGCCTTTATTGACTAAATTGTAACATGACGACCTATGTGATTTATGCAGAACTTTTGAACCCTTAAGTTTGAACTAGTGGGCTGACGTTCGACACACTCGATCGTTGGGAATCCACCTTTCAGATGAGGTCTCTTCCAAACCTCTCGTAGGTCGTGCGGCCGAAACACGAGCGTCGAAGCATTCCATTTCGCTCCAGGACTAGTCCTTTGACTAAATTGTAACATGACGACCTATGTGATTTCGGCAGAACTTTTGAACCCTTAAGTTTGAGCATGTGGGCTGACGTTCGACACACTCGATCGTTGTGAATCCACCTTTCAGATGAGGTCTCTTCCAAGCCTCTGCGAGGTCGTGCGGCTGAAACACGAGCATCGAAGCATTCCGTTTCGCTCCAGTAGTAGGCCTTTATTGACTAAATTGAAACATGACGACTTTTGTGATTTCGGCAGAACTTTGGAACCCTTAAGTTTGAGCTAGTGGGCTGACGTTCGACACACTCGATCGTTGTGAATCCACCTTTCAGATGAGGTCTCTTCCAATCCTCTCGGAGTTCGTGCAGCCGAAACACGAGCTTCGAAGCATTCCGTTTCGCTCCAATAGTAGGCCTTTATTGACTAAATTGTAACATGACGACCTATGTGATTTTGGCAGAACCTTTGAACCCTTAAGTTTGAGATTGTGGGCTGACATTCGACACACTCGATCGTTCTGAATCCACCTTTCGGAAGAGGTCTCTTCCAAGCCTCTCGGAGGTCGTGCGGCCGAAGCACGAGCATCGAAGCATTCCGTTTCGCTCCAGTCGTAGGCCTTTATTGACTAAATTGTAACATGACGTCCGATATGATTTCGGCAGAACTTTTGAACCCTTAAGTTTGAGATTGTGGGCTGACGTTCGACACACTCGATCGTTGGGAATCCACCTTTCAGATGAGGTCTCTTCCAAGCCTCTCGTAGGTCGTGCGACCGAAACACGAGCGTCGAAGCATTCCGTTTCGCTCCTGTACTAGTCCTTTATTGACTAAATTGTAACATGACGACCTATGTGATTTCGGCAGAACTTTTGAACCCTAAAGTTTGAGCTTGTGGGCTGACGTTCGACACACTCGATCGTTGTGAATCCACCTTTCAGATGAGGTCTCTTCCAAGCCTCTCGGAGGTCGTGCGGCTGAAACACGAGCGTCGAAGCATTCCGTTTCGCTCCAGTAGTTGGCCTTTATTGACTAAATTGAAACATGATGACCGATGTGATTTCGGCAGAACTTTTGAACCCTTAAGTTTGAGCTTGTGGGCTGACGTTCGACACACTTGATCGGTGTGAATCCACCTTTCAGATGAGTTCTCTTCCATGCCTCTCGGAGGTCGTGCGGACAAAACACAAGCGCCGAAGCATTCCGTTTCGCTCCAGTCTTAGGCCTTTATTGACTAAATTGTAACATGACGACCGATATGATTTCGGCAGAGCTTTTGAACCCTTAAGTTTGAGCTAGTGGGCTGACGTTCGACACACTTGATCGTTGTGAATCCACCTTTCAGATGAGGTCTCTTCCAATCCTCTCGGAGTTCGTGCAGCCGAAACCCGAGCTTCGAAGCATTCCGTTTCGCTCCAATGGTAGGCCTTTATTGACTAAATTGTAACATGTCGACCTATGTGATTTCGGCAGAACTTTAGAACGCTTAAGTTTGAGCTAGTAGGCTGACCTTCGAAACACTCGATCGTTTTGAATCCACCTTTCAGATGACGTCTTTTCCAAGCTTCTCGGAGATCGTGCGGCCAAAACACGAGCGTCGAACCATTCCGTTTTGCTCCAGTAGTAGGCCTTTATTGACTAAATTGAAACATGACGACCTATGTGATTTCGGCAGAACGTTTGATCCCTTAAGTTTGAGCTAGTGGGCTGACCTTCGACACACTCGATCGTTGTGAATCCACCTTTCAGATGATGTCTCTTCCAATCCTCTCGGAGTTCGTGCAGCCGAAACACGAGCTTCGAAGCATTTCGTTTCGCTCCAGTAGTTGGCCTTAATTGACTAAATTGTAACATGACGACCTATGTGATTTATGCAGAACTTTTGAACCCTTAAGTTTGAACTAGTGGGCTGACGTTCGACACACTCGATCGTTGGGAATCCACCTTTCAGATGAGGTCTCTTCCAAACCTCTCGTAGGTCGTGCGGCCGAAACACGAGCGTCGAAGCATTCCATTTCGCTCCAGGACTAGTCCTTTGACTAAATTGTAACATGACGACCTATGTGATTTCGGCAGAACTTTTGAACCCTTAAGTTTGAGCATGTGGGCTGACGTTCGACACACTCGATCGTTGTGAATCCACCTTTCAGATGAGGTCTCTTCCAAGCCTCTCGGAGGTCGTGCGGCTGAAACACGAGCATCGAAGCATTCCATTTCGCTCCAGTAGTAGGCCTTTATTGACTAAATTGAAACATGACGACTTTTGTGATTTCGGCAGAACTTTGGAACCCTTAAGTTTGAGCTAGTGGGCTGACGTTCGACACACTCGATCGTTGTGAATCCACCTTTCAGATGAGGTCTCTTCCAATCCTCTCGGAGTTCGTGCAGCCGAAACACGAGCTTCGAAGCATTCCGTTTCGCTCCAATAGTAGGCCTTTATTGACTAAATTGTAACAATACAACCTGTGTGATTTCGGCAGAACTTTTGAACCCTTAAGTTTGAGCTTGTGGGCTGACGTTCGACACACTCGATCGTTGTGAATCCACCTTTCAGATGATGTCTCTTCCAATCCTCTCGGAGTTCGTGCAGCCGAAACACGAGCTTCGAAGCATTCCGTTTCGCTCCAGTAGTTGGCCTTTATTGACTAAATTGTAACATGACGACCTATGTGATTTCGGCAGAACCTTTGAACCCTTAAGTTTGAGATTGTGGGCTGACATTCGACACACTCGATCGTTCTGAATCCACCTTTCGGAAGAGGTCTCTTCCAATCCTCTCGGAGTTCGTGCAGCCGAAACACGAGCTTCGAAGCATTTCGTTTCGCTCCAGTAGTTGGCCTTTATTGACTAAATTGTAACATGACGACCTATGTGATTTATGCAGAACTTTTGAACCCTTAAGTTTGAACTAGTGAGCTGACGTTCGACACACTCGATCGTTGGGAATCCACCTTTCAGATGAGGTCTCTTCCAAACCTCTCGTAGGTCGTGCGGCCGAAACACGAGCGTCGAAGCATTCCATTTCGCTCCAGGACTAGTCCTTTGACTAAATTGTAACATGACGACCTATGTGATTTCGGCAGAACTTTTGAACCCTTAAGTTTGAGCATGTGGGCTGACGTTCGACACACTCGATCGTTGTGAATCCACCTTTCAGATGAGGTCTCTTCCAAGCCTCTCGGAGGTCGTGCGGCTGAAACACGAGCATCGAAGCATTCCATTTCGCTCCAGGAGTAGGCCTTTATTGACTAAATTGAAACATGACGACTTTTGTGATTTCGGCAGAACTTTGGAACCCTTAAGTTTGAGCTAGTGGGCTGACGTTCGACACACTCGATCGTTGTGAATCCACCTTTCAGATGAGGTCTCTTCCAATCCTCTCGGAGTTCGTGCAGCCGAAACACGAGCTTCGAAGCATTCCGTTTCGCTCCAATAGTAGGCCTTTATTGACTAAATTGTAACATGACGACCTATGTGATTTTGGCAGAACCTTTGAACCCTTAAGTTTGAGATTGTGGGCTGACATTCGACACACTCGATCGTTCTGAATCCACCTTTCGGAAGAGGTCTCTTCCAAGCCTCTCGGAGGTCGTGCGGCCGAAGCACGAGCATCGAAGCATTCCGTTTCGCTCCAGTAGTAGGCCTTTATTGTCTAAATTGTAACATGACGACCGGTGTGATTTCGGCAGAACTTTTGAACCCTTAAGTTTGAGCTTGTGGGCTGACGTTCGACACACTCGATCGTTGTGAAACCACCTTTCAGATGACGTCTCTTCCAAGCCTCTCAGACTTCGTGCGGCCGAGCGGCGACTGTCAAAGCATTCAGTTTCGTTCCAGTAGTAGGCCTTTATTGACTAAATTGTAACATGACAGCCAATGTGATTTCGGCAGAACTTTTGCACCCTTAAGTTTGAGCTCGTGGGCTGACGTCCGACGCACTCGATCGTTTTGAATCCACCTTTCAAATGAGGTCTCTTCCAATCCTCTCGGAGGTCGTGCGGCTGAAACACGAGCGTCGAAGCATTCAGTTTCGCTCCAGTAGAAGGCCTTTATTGACTAAATTGTAACATGACGACCTATGTGATTTCGGCAGAACCTTTGAACCCTTAAGTTTGAGATTATGGGCTGACGTTCGACACACTCGATTGTTGTGAATCCACCTTTCAGATGAGGTCTCTTCCAAGCCTCTCGGAGGTCGTGCGGCCGAAACACGAGCGTCGAAGCATTCCGTTTCGCTCCAGTAGTAGTCCTTTATTGACTAAATTGTAACATGATGACCTATGTGATTTCGGCAGAACTTTTGAACCCTTAAGTTTGAGCTTGTGGGCTGACGTTCGACACACTTGATCGTTGTGAATCCACCTTTCGGATGAGGTCTCTTCCAAGCCTCTCGGAGGTCGTGCGGCCGAAACACAAGCGTCGAAGCATTCCGTTTTGCTCCAGTCTTAGGCCTTTATTGACTAAATTGTAACATGACGACCGATATGATTTCGGCAGAGCTTTTGAACCCTGAAGTTTGAGCTAGTGGGCTGACGTTCAACACACTCGATCGTTGTGAATCCACCTTTCAGATGAGGTCTCTTCCAAGCCTCTCGGAGGTCGTGCGGCTGAAACACGAGCGTCGAAGCATTCCGTTTCGCTCCAGTAGTAGGCCTTTATTGACTAAATTAATACATGACGACCTATGTGATTTCGGCAGAACTTTTGATCCCTTAAGTTTGAGCTAGTGGGCTGACGTTTGACACACTCGATCGTTGTGAATCCACCTTTCAGATGATGTCTCTTCCAAACCTCTCGGAGTTCGTGCAGCCGAAACACGAGCTTCGAAGCATTCCGTTCCGCTCCAGTAGTTGGCCTTTATTGACTAAATTGTAACATGACGACCTATGTGATTTATGCAGAACTTTTGAACTCTTAAGTTTGAGATTGTGGACTGACGTTCGACACACTCGATCGTTGTGAATCCACCTTTCAGATGAGGTCTCTTCCAAGCCTCTCGGAGATCGTGCGGCTGAAACACGAGCGTCGAAGCATTCCGTTTCGCTCCAGTAGTAGGACTTTATTGACTAAATTGAAACATGACGACCTATGTGATTTCGGCAGAACTTTGGAACCCTTAGGTTTGAGCTAGTGGGCTGACGTTCGACACACTCGATCGTTGTGAATCTACCTTTCAGATGAGGTCTCTTCCAATCCTCTCGGAGGTCGTGCAGCCGAAACACGAGCTTCGAAGCATTCCGTTTCGCTCCAATAGTAGGCCTTTATTGACTAAATTGTAACATGACGACCTATGTGATTTCAGCAGACCCTTTGAACCCTTAAGTTTGAGATTGTGGGCTGACATTCGACACACTCGATCGTTGTGAATCCCCCTTTCAGATGAGGTCTCTTCCAAGCCTCTCGGAGGTCTTGCGGTCGAAACACAAGCGTCGAAGCATTCCGTTTCGCTCCAGTCGTAGGCCTTTATTGACTAAATTGTAACATGACGACCGATATGATTTCGGCAGAACTTTTGAACCCTTAAGTTTGAGATTGTGGGCTGACGTTCGACACACTCGATCGTTGGAGAATCCACCTTTCAGATGAGTTCTCTTCCAAGCTTCTCGGAGATCGTGCGGCCGAAACACGAGCGTCGAACCATTCCGTTTCGCTCCAGTAGTAAGCCTTTATTGACTAAATTGTAACATGACGACCTATGTGATTTCGGCAGAACTTTTGAACCCTTAAGTTTGAGCTTGTGGGCTGACGTTCGACACACTCGATCGTTGTGAATCCACCTTTCAGATGAGGTCTCTTCCAAGCCTCTCGGAGGTCGTGCGGCTGAAACACGAGCATCGAAGCATTCCGTTTCGCTCCGGTAGTAGGCCTTTATTGACTAAATTGAAACATGACGACTTTTGTGATTTCGGCAGAACTTTGGAACCCTTAAGTTTGAGCTAGTGGGCTGACGTTCGACACACTCGATCGCTGTGAATCCACCTTTCAGATGAGGTCTCTTCCAAGCCTCTCGGAGGTCGTGCGGCCGACACACGAGCGTCGAAGCATTCCGTTTTGCTCCAGTAGTAGTCCTTTATTGACTAAATTGTAACATGATGACCTATGTGATTTCGGCAGAACCTTTGAACCCTTAAGTTTGAGCTTGTGGGCTGACGTTCGACACACTTGATCGTTGTGAATCCACCTTTCGGATGAGGTCTCTTCCAAGCCTCTCGGAGGTCGTGCGGCCGAAACACAAGCGTCGAAGCATTCCGTTTCGCTCCAGACTTAGGCCTTTATTGACTAAATTGTAACATGACGACCGATATGATTTCGGCAGAGCTTTTGAACCCTGAAGTTTGAGCTAGTGGGCTGACGTTCGACACACTCGATCGCTGTGAATCCACCTTTCAGATGAGGTCTCTTCCAATCCTCTCGGAGTTCGTGCAGCCGAAACACGAGCTTCGAAGCATTCCGTTTCGCTCCAATAGTAGGCCTTTATTGACTAAATTGTAACATGACGACCTATGTGATTTTGGCAGAACCTTTGAACCCTTAAGTTTGAGATTGTGGGCTGACATTCGACACACTCGATCGTTCTGAATCCACCTTTCGGAAGAGGTCTCTTCCAAGCCTCTCGGAGGTCGTGCGGCCGAAGCACGAGCATCGAAGCATTCCGTTTCGCTCCAGTAGTAGGCCTTTATTGTCTAAATTGTAACATGACGACCGGTGTGATTTCGGCAGAACTTTTGAACCCTTAAGTTTGAGCTTGTGGGCTGACGTTCGACACACTCGATCGTTGTGAAACCACCTTTTAGATGACGTCTCTTCCAAGCCTCTCAGACTTCGTGCGGCCGAGCGGCGACTGTCAAAGCATTCAGTTTCGTTCCAGTAGTAGGCCTTTATTGACTAAATTGTAACATGACAGCCAATGTGATTTCGGCAGAACTTTTGAACCCTTAAGTTTGAGCTCGTGGGCTGACGTCCGACGCACTCGATCGTTTTGAATCCACCTTTCAAATGAGGTCTCTTCCAATCCTCTCGGAGGTCGTGCGGCTGAAACACGAGCGTCGAAGCATTCAGTTTCGCTCCAGTAGAAGGCCTTTATTGACTAAATTGTAACATGACGACCTATGTGATTTCGGCAGAACCTTTGAACCCTTAAGTTTGAGATTATGGGCTGACGTTCGACACACTCGATTGTTGTGAATCCACCTTTCAGATGAGGTCTCTTCCAAGCCTCTCGGAGGTCGTGCGGCCGAAACACGAGCGTCGAAGCATTCCGTTTCGCTCCAGTAGTAGTCCTTTATTGACTAAATTGTAACATGATGACCTATGTGATTTCGGCAGAACTTTTGAACCCTTAAGTTTGAGCTTGTGGGCTGACGTTCGACACACTCGATCGTTGTGAATCCACCTTTCAGATGAGGTCTCTTCCAATCCTCTCGGAGATCGTGCGGCAGAAACACGAGCGTCGAAGCATTCCGTTTAGCTCCAGTAGGAAGCCTTTATTGACTAAATTGTAACATGACGACCTATGTGATTTAGGCAGAACTTTTGAACCTTTAAGTTTGAGCTAGTAGACTGACATTCGACACACTCGATCGTTTTGAATCCACCTTTCAGATGAGGTCTCTTCCAAGCCTCTCGGAGGTAGTGCGGCTGAAACACGAGCGTCGAAGCATTCCGTTTCGCTCCAGTAGTAGGCCTTTATTGACTAAATTAATACATGACGACCTATGTGATTTCGGCAGAACTTTTGATCCCTTAAGTTTGAGCTAGTGGGCTGACGTTCGACACACTCGATCGTTGTGAATCCACCTTTCAGATGATGTCTCTTCCAAACCTCTCGGAGTTCGTGCAGCCGAAACACGAGCTTCGAAGCATTCCGTTCCGCTCCAGTAGTTGGCCTTTATTGACTAAATTGTAACATGACGACCTATGTGATTTCGGCAGAACTTTTGAACCCTTAAGTTTGAGCATGTGGGCTGACGTTCGACACACTCGATCGTTGTGAATCCACCTTTCAGATGAGGTCTCTTCCAAGCCTCTCGGAGGTCGTGCGGCTGAAACACGAGCATCGAAGCATTCCATTTCGCTCCAGTAGTAGGCCTTTATTGACTAAATTGAAACATGACGACTTTTGTGATTTCGGCAGAACTTTGGAACCCTTAAGTTTGAGCTAGTGGGCTGACGTTCGACACACTCGATCGTTGTGAATCCACCTTTCAGATGAGGTCTCTTCCAATCCTCTCGGAGTTCGTGCAGCCGAAACACGAGCTTCGAAGCATTCCGTTTCGCTCCAATAGTAGGCCTTTATTGACTAAATTGTAACATGACGACCTATGTGATTTTGGCAGAACCTTTGAACCCTTAAGTTTGAGATTGTGGGCTGACATTCGACACACTCGATCGTTCTGAATCCACCTTTCGGAAGAGGTCTCTTCCAAGCCTCTCGGAGGTCGTGCGGCCGAAGCACGAGCATCGAAGCATTCCGTTTCGCTCCAGTCGTAGGCCTTTATTGACTAAATTGTAACATGACGTCCGATATGATTTCGGCAGAACTTTTGAACCCTTAAGTTTGAGATTGTGGGCTGACGTTCGACACACTCGATCGTTGGGAATCCACCTTTCAGATGAGGTCTCTTCCAAGCCTCTCGTAGGTCGTGCGACCGAAACACGAGCGTCGAAGCATTCCGTTTCGCTCCTGTACTAGTCCTTTATTGACTAAATTGTAACATGACGACCTATGTGATTTCGGCAGAACTTTTGAACCCTAAAGTTTGAGCTTGTGGGCTGACGTTCGACACACTCGATCGTTGTGAATCCACCTTTCAGATGAGGTCTCTTCCAAGCCTCTCGGAGGTCGTGCGGCTGAAACACGAGCGTCGAAGCATTCCGTTTCGCTCCAGTAGTTGGCCTTTATTGACTAAATTGAAACATGATGACCGATGTGATTTCGGCAGAACTTTTGAACCCTTAAGTTTGAGCTTGTGGGCTGACGTTCGACACACTTGATCGGTGTGAATCCACCTTTCAGATGAGTTCTCTTCCATGCCTCTCGGAGGTCGTGCGGACAAAACACAAGCGCCGAAGCATTCCGTTTCGCTCCAGTAGTTGGCCTTTATTGACTAAATTGTAACATGACGACCGATATGATTTCGGCAGAGCTTTTGAACCCTTAAGTTTGAGCTAGTGGGCTGACGTTCGACACACTTGATCGTTGTGAATCCACCTTTCAGATGAGGTCTCTTCCAATCCTCTCGGAGTTCGTGCAGCCGAAACCCGAGCTTCGAAGCATTCCGTTTCGCTCCAATGGTAGGCCTTTATTGACTAAATTGTAACATGTCGACCTATGTGATTTCGGCAGAACTTTAGAACGCTTAAGTTTGAGCTAGTAGGCTGACCTTCGAAACACTCGATCGTTTTGAATCCACCTTTCAGATGACGTCTTTTCCAAGCTTCTCGGAGATCGTGCGGCCAAAACACGAGCGTCGAACCATTCCGTTTTGCTCCAGTAGTAGGCCTTTATTGACTAAATTGAAACATGACGACCTATGTGATTTCGGCAGAACGTTTGATCCCTTAAGTTTGAGCTAGTGGGCTGACCTTCGACACACTCGATCGTTGTGAATCCACCTTTCAGATGATGTCTCTTCCAATCCTCTCGGAGTTCGTGCAGCCGAAACACGAGCTTCGAAGCATTTTGTTTCGCTCCAGTAGTTGGCCTTTATTGACTAAATTGTAACATGACGACCTATGTGATTTATGCAGAACTTTTGAACCCTTAAGTTTGAACTAGTGGGCTGACGTTCGACACACTCGATCGTTGGGAATCCACCTTTCAGATGAGGTCTCTTCCAAACCTCTCGTAGGTCGTGCGGCCGAAACACGAGCGTCGAAGCATTCCATTTCGCTCCAGGACTAGTCCTTTGACTAAATTGTAACATGACGACCTATGTGATTTCGGCAGAACTTTTGAACCCTTAAGTTTGAGCATGTGGGCTGACGTTCGACACACTCGATCGTTGTGAATCCACCTTTCAGATGAGGTCTCTTCCAAGCCTCTCGGAGGTCGTGCGGCTGAAACACGAGCATCGAAGCATTCCATTTCGCTCCAGTAGTAGGCCTTTATTGACTAAATTGAAACATGACGACTTTTGTGATTTCGGCAGAACTTTGGAACCCTTAAGTTTGAGCTAGTGGGCTGACGTTCGACACACTCGATCGTTGTGAATCCACCTTTCAGATGAGGTCTCTTCCAATCCTCTCGGAGTTCGTGCAGCCGAAACACGAGCTTCGAAGCATTCCGTTTCGCTCCAATAGTAGGCCTTTATTGACTAAATTGTAACATGACGACCTATGTGATTTTGGCAGAACCTTTGAACCCTTAAGTTTGAGATTGTGGGCTGACATTCGACACACTCGATCGTTCTGAATCCACCTTTCGGAAGAGGTCTCTTCCAAGCCTCTCGGAGGTCGTGCGGCCGAAGCACGAGCATCGAAGCATTCCGTTTCGCTCCAGTCGTAGGCCTTTATTGACTAAATTGTAACATGACGTCCGATATGATTTCGGCAGAACTTTTGAACCCTTAAGTTTGAGATTGTGGGCTGACGTTCGACACACTCGATCGTTGGGAATCCACCTTTCAGATGAGGTCTCTTCCAAGCCTCTCGTAGGTCGTGCGACCGAAACACGAGCGTCGAAGCATTCCGTTTCGCTCCTGTACTAGTCCTTTATTGACTAAATTGTAACATGACGACCTATGTGATTTCGGCAGAACTTTTGAACCCTAAAGTTTGAGCTTGTGGGCTGACGTTCGACACACTCGATCGTTGTGAATCCACCTTTCAGATGAGGTCTCTTCCAAGCCTCTCGGAGGTCGTGCGGCCGAAACACGAGCGTCGAAGCATTCCATTTCGCTCCAGGACTAGTCCTTTGACTAAATTGTAACATGACGACCTATGTGATTTCGGCAGAACTTTTGAACCCTTAAGTTTGAGCATGTGGGCTGACGTTCGACACACTCGATCGTTGTGAATCCACCTTTCAGATGAGGTCTCTTCCAAGCCTCTCGGAGGTCGTGCGGCTGAAACACGAGCATCGAAGCATTCCATTTCGCTCCAGTAGTAGGCCTTTATTGACTAAATTGAAACATGACGACTTTTGTGATTTCGGCAGAACTTTGGAACCCTTAAGTTTGAGCTAGTGGGCTGACGTTCGACACACTCGATCGTTGTGAATCCACCTTTCAGATGAGGTCTCTTCCAATCCTCTCGGAGTTCGTGCAGCCGAAACACGAGCTTCGAAGCATTCCGTTTCGCTCCAATAGTAGGCCTTTATTGACTAAATTGTAACATGACGACCTATGTGATTTTGGCAGAACCTTTGAACCCTTAAGTTTGAGATTGTGGGCTGACATTCGACACACTCGATCGTTCTGAATCCACCTTTCGGAAGAGGTCTCTTCCAAGCCTCTCGGAGGTCGTGCGGCCGAAGCACGAGCATCGAAGCATTCCGTTTCGCTCCAGTCGTAGGCCTTTATTGACTAAATTGTAACATGACGTCCGATATGATTTCGGCAGAACTTTTGAACCCTTAAGTTTGAGATTGTGGGCTGACGTTCGACACACTCGATCGTTGGGAATCCACCTTTCAGATGAGGTCTCTTCCAAGCCTCTCGTAGGTCGTGCGACCGAAACACGAGCGTCGAAGCATTCCGTTTCGCTCCTGTACTAGTCCTTTATTGACTAAATTGTAACATGACGACCTATGTGATTTCGGCAGAACTTTTGAACCCTAAAGTTTGAGCTTGTGGGCTGACGTTCGACACACTCGATCGTTGTGAATCCACCTTTCAGATGAGGTCTCTTCCAAGCCTCTCGGAGGTCGTGCGGCTGAAACACGAGCTTCGAAGCATTCCGTTTCGCTCCAATAGTAGGCCTTTATTGACTAAATTGTAACATGACGACCTATGTGATTTTGGCAGAACCTTTGAACCCTTAAGTTTGAGATTGTGGGCTGACATTCGACACACTCGATCGTTCTGAATCCACCTTTCGGAAGAGGTCTCTTCCAAGCCTCTCGGAGGTCGTGCGGCCGAAGCACGAGCATCGAAGCATTCCGTTTCGCTCCAGTCGTAGGCCTTTATTGACTAAATTGTAACATGACGTCCGATATGATTTCGGCAGAACTTTTGAACCCTTAAGTTTGAGATTGTGGGCTGACGTTCGACACACTCGATCGTTGGGAATCCACCTTTCAGATGAGGTCTCTTCCAAGCCTCTCGTAGGTCGTGCGACCGAAACACGAGCGTCGAAGCATTCCGTTTCGCTCCTGTACTAGTCCTTTATTGACTAAATTGTAACATGACGACCTATGTGATTTCGGCAGAACTTTTGAACCCTAAAGTTTGAGCTTGTGGGCTGACGTTCGACACACTCGATCGTTGTGAATCCACCTTTCAGATGAGGTCTCTTCCAAGCCTCTCGGAGGTCGTGCGGCTGAAACACGAGCGTCGAAGCATTCCGTTTCGCTCCAGTAGTTGGCCTTTATTGACTAAATTGAAACATGATGACCGATGTGATTTCGGCAGAACTTTTGAACCCTTAAGTTTGAGCTTGTGGGCTGACGTTCGACACACTTGATCGGTGTGAATCCACCTTTCAGATGAGTTCTCTTCCATGCCTCTCGGAGGTCGTGCGGACAAAACACAAGCGCCGAAGCATTCCGTTTCGCTCCAGTAGTTGGCCTTTATTGACTAAATTGTAACATGACGACCTATGTGATTTCGGCAGAACTTTTGAACCCTTAAGTTTGAGCATGTGGGCTGACGTTCGACACACTCGATCGTTGTGAATCCACCTTTCAGATGAGGTCTCTTCCAAGCCTCTCGGAGGTCGTGCGGCTGAAACACGAGCATCGAAGCATTCCATTTCGCTCCAGTAGTAGGCCTTTATTGACTAAATTGAAACATGACGACTTTTGTGATTTCGGCAGAACTTTGGAACCCTTAAGTTTGAGCTAGTGGGCTGACGTTCGACACACTCGATCGTTGTGAATCCACCTTTCAGATGAGGTCTCTTCCAATCCTCTCGGAGTTCGTGCAGCCGAAACACGAGCTTCGAAGCATTCCGTTTCGCTCCAATAGTAGGCCTTTATTGACTAAATTGTAACATGACGACCTATGTGATTTTGGCAGAACCTTTGAACCCTTAAGTTTGAGATTGTGGGCTGACATTCGACACACTCGATCGTTCTGAATCCACCTTTCGGAAGAGGTCTCTTCCAATCCTCTCGGAGTTCGTGCAGCCGAAACACGAGCTTCGAAGCATTTCGTTTCGCTCCAGTAGTTGGCCTTTATTGACTAAATTGTAACATGACGACCTATGTGATTTATGCAGAACTTTTGAACCCTTAAGTTTGAACTAGTGGGCTGACGTTCGACACACTCGATCGTTGGGAATCCACCTTTCAGATGAGGTCTCTTCCAAACCTCTCGTAGGTCGTGCGGCCGAAACACGAGCGTCGAAGCATTCCATTTCGCTCCAGGACTAGTCCTTTGACTAAATTGTAACATGACGACCTATGTGATTTCGGCAGAACTTTTGAACCCTTAAGTTTGAGCATGTGGGCTGACGTTCGACACACTCGATCGTTGTGAATCCACCTTTCAGATGAGGTCTCTTCCAAGCCTCTCGGAGGTCGTGCGGCTGAAACACGAGCATCGAAGCATTCCATTTCGCTCCAGGAGTAGGCCTTTATTGACTAAATTGAAACATGACGACTTTTGTGATTTCGGCAGAACTTTGGAACCCTTAAGTTTGAGCTAGTGGGCTGACGTTCGACACACTCGATCGTTGTGAATCCACCTTTCAGATGAGGTCTCTTCCAATCCTCTCGGAGTTCGTGCAGCCGAAACACGAGCTTCGAAGCATTCCGTTTCGCTCCAATAGTAGGCCTTTATTGACTAAATTGTAACATGACGACCTATGTGATTTTGGCAGAACCTTTGAACCCTTAAGTTTGAGATTGTGGGCTGACATTCGACACACTCGATCGTTCTGAATCCACCTTTCGGAAGAGGTCTCTTCCAAGCCTCTCGGAGGTCGTGCGGCCGAAGCACGAGCATCGAAGCATTCCGTTTCGCTCCAGTAGTAGGCCTTTATTGTCTAAATTGTAACATGACGACCGGTGTGATTTCGGCAGAACTTTTGAACCCTTAAGTTTGAGCTTGTGGGCTGACGTTCGACACACTCGATCGTTGTGAAACCACCTTTCAGATGACGTCTCTTCCAAGCCTCTCAGACTTCGTGCGGCCGAGCGGCGACTGTCAAAGCATTCAGTTTCGTTCCAGTAGTAGGCCTTTATTGACTAAATTGTAACATGACAGCCAATGTGATTTCGGCAGAACTTTTGAACCCTTAAGTTTGAGCTCGTGGGCTGACGTCCGACGCACTCGATCGTTTTGAATCCACCTTTCAAATGAGGTCTCTTCCAATCCTCTCGGAGGTCGTGCGGCTGAAACACGAGCGTCGAAGCATTCAGTTTCGCTCCAGTAGAAGGCCTTTATTGACTAAATTGTAACATGACGACCTATGTGATTTCGGCAGAACCTTTGAACCCTTAAGTTTGAGATTATGGGCTGACGTTCGACACACTCGATTGTTGTGAATCCACCTTTCAGATGAGGTCTCTTCCAAGCCTCTCGGAGGTCGTGCGGCCGAAACACGAGCGTCGAAGCATTCCGTTTCGCTCCAGTAGTAGTCCTTTATTGACTAAATTGTAACATGATGACCTATGTGATTTCGGCAGAACTTTTGAACCCTTAAGTTTGAGCTTGTGGGCTGACGTTCGACACACTTGATCGTTGTGAATCCACCTTTCGGATGAGGTCTCTTCCAAGCCTCTCGGAGGTCGTGCGGCTGAAACACGAGCGTCGAAGCATTCCGTTTCGCTCCAGTAGTAGGCCTTTATTGACTAAATTGAAACATGACGACCTATGTGATTTCGGCAGAACTTTGGAACCCTTAAGTTTGAGCTAGTGGGCTGACGTTCGACACACTCGATCGTTGTGAATCTACCTTTCAGATGAGGTCTCTTCCAATCCTCTCGGAGGTCGTGCAGCCGAAACACGAGCTTCGAAGCATTCCGTTTCGCTCCAATAGTAGGCCTTTATTGACTAAATTGTAACATGACGACCTATGTGATTTCGGCAGACCCTTTGAACCCTTAAGTTTGAGATTGTGGGCTGACATTCGACACACTCGATCGTTGTGAATCCCCCTTTCAGATGAGGTCTCTTCCAAGCCTCTCGGAGGTCTTGCGGTCGAAACACAAGCGTCGAAGCATTCCGTTTCGCTCCAGTCGTAGGCCTTTATTGACTAAATTGTAACATGACGACCGATATGATTTCGGCAGAACTTTTGAACCCTTAAGTTTGAGATTGTGGGCTGACGTTCGACACACTCGATCGTTGGAGAATCCACCTTTCAGATGAGTTCTCTTCCAAGCTTCTCGGAGATCGTGCGGCCGAAACACGAGCGTCGAACCATTCCGTTTAGCTCCAGTAGTAAGCCTTTATTGACTAAATTGTAACATGACGACCTATGTGATTTCGGCAGAACTTTTGAACCCTTAAGTTTGAGCTTGTGGGCTGACGTTCGACACACTCGATCGTTGTGAATCCACCTTTCAGTTGAGGTCTCTTCCAAGCCTCTCGGAGGTCGTGCGGCTGAAACACGAGCATCGAAGCATTCCGTTTCGCTCCGGTAGTAGGCCTTTATTGACTAAATTGAAACATGACGACTTTTGTGATTTCGGCAGAACTTTGGAACCCTTAAGTTTGAGCTAGTGGGCTGACGTTCGACACACTCGATCGTTGTGAATCCACCTTTCATATGAGGTCTCTTCAAAGCCTCTCGGAGGTCGTGCGGCCAAAACACAAGCGTTGAAGCATTCCGTTTCGCTCCAGTCGTAGGCCTTTATTGACTAAATTGTAACATGACGTCCGATATGATTTCGGCAGAACTTTTGAACCCTTAAGTTTGAGATTGTGGGCTGACGTTCGACACACTCGATCGTTGGGAATCCACCTTTCAGATGAGGTCTCTTCCAAGCCTCTCGTAGGTCGTGCGACCGAAACACGAGCGTCGAAGCATTCCGTTTCGCTCCTGTACTAGTCCTTTATTGACTAAATTGTAACATGACGACCTATGTGATTTCGGCAGAACTTTTGAACCCTTAAGTTTGAGCTAGTGGGCTGACGTTTGACACACCCGATCGTTGTGAATCCACCTTTCAGATGAGGTCTCTTCCAAGCCTCTCGGAGGTCGTGCAGCCAAAACACGAGCTTCGAAGCATTCAGTTTCGCTCCAGGAGTAGGCCTTTATTGACTAAATTGTCACATGATGACCTTTGTGATTTCGGCAGAACTTTTAAACCTTTAAGTTTGAGCTAGTAGACTGACATTCGACACACTCGATCGTTTTGAATCCACCTTTTAGATGAGGTCTCTTGCAATCCTCTCGGAGTTCGTGCGGCCGAAACACGAGCTTCGAACCATTCCGTTTCGCTCCAGGAGTAGGCCTTTATTGACTAAATTGTCACATGACGATCTATGTGATTTCGGCAGAACCTTTGAACCCTTAAGTTTGAGATTGTGGGCTGACATTCGACACACTCGATCGTTGTGAATCCACCTTTCAGATGAGGTCTCTTCCAAGCCTCTCGGAGGTCGTGCGGCCGAAACACAAGCGTCGAAGCATTCCGTTTCGCTCCAGTCGGAGGCCTTTATTGACTAAATTGTAACATGACGACCGATATGATTTCGGCAGAACTTTTGAACCCTTAAGTTTGAGATTATGGGCTGACGTTCGACACACTCGATCGTTGGGAATCCAACTTTCAGATGAGGTCTCTTCCAAGCCTCTCGGAGGTCGTGCGGCCGACACACGAGCGTCGAAGCATTCCGTTTTGCTCCAGTAGTAGTCCTTTATTGACTAAATTGTAACATGATGACCTATGTGATTTCGGCAGAACCTTTGAACCCTTAAGTTTGAGCTTGTGGGCTGACGTTCGACACACTTGATCGTTGTGAATCCACCTTTCGGATGAGGTCTCTTCCAAGCCTCTCGGAGGTCGTGCGGCCGAAACACAAGCGTCGAAGCATTCCGTTTCGCTCCAGACTTAGGCCTTTATTGACTAAATTGTAACATGACGACCGATATGATTTCGGCAGAGCTTTTGAACCCTGAAGTTTGAGCTAGTGGGCTGACGTTCGACACACTCGATCGCTGTGAATCCACCTTTCAGATGAGGTCTCTTCCAATCCTCTCGGAGTTCGTGCAGCCGAAACACGAGCTTCGAAGCATTCCGTTTCGCTCCAATAGTAGGCCTTTATTGACTAAATTGTAACATGACGACCTATGTGATTTTGGCAGAACCTTTGAACCCTTAAGTTTGAGATTGTGGGCTGACATTCGACACACTCGATCGTTCTGAATCCACCTTTCAGATGAGGTCTCTTCCAAGCCTCTCGGAGGTCGTGCGGCCGAAACACAAGCGTCGAAGCATTCCGTTTCGCTCCAGTCGGAGGCCTTTATTGACTAAATTGTAACATGACGACCGATATGATTTCGGCAGAACTTTTGAACCCTTAAGTTTGAGATTATGGGCTGACGTTCGACACACTCGATCGTTGGGAATCCAACTTTCAGATGAGGTCTCTTCCAAGCCTCTCGGAGGTCGTGCGGCCGACACACGAGCGTCGAAGCATTCCGTTTTGCTCCAGTAGTAGTCCTTTATTGACTAAATTGTAACATGATGACCTATGTGATTTCGGCAGAACTTTTGAACCCTTAAGTTTGAGCTTGTGGGCTGACGTTCGACACACTTGATCGTTGTGAATCCACCTTTCGGATGAGGTCTCTTCCAAGCCTCTCGGAGGTCGTGCGGCCGAAACACAAGCGTCGAAGCATTTCGTTTCGCTCCAGTCTTAGGCCTTTATTGACTAAATTGTAACATGACGACCGATATGATTTCGGCAGAGCTTTTGAACCCTGAAGTTTGAGCTAGTGGGCTGACGTTCGACACACTCGATCGCTGTGAATCCACCTTTCAGATGAGGTCTCTTCCAATCCTCTCGGAGTTCGTGCAGCCGAAACCCGAGCTTCGAAGCATTCCGTTTCGCTCCAGTGGTAGGCCTTTATTGACTAAATTGCAACATGTCGACCTATGTGATTTCGGCAGAACTTTAGAACCCTTAAGTTTGAGCTAGTAGGCTGACCTTCGAAACACTCGATCGTTTTGAATCCACCTTTCAGATGACGTCTTTTCCAAGCTTCTCGGAGATCGTGCGGCAGAAACACGAGCGTCGAAGCATTCCGTTTAGCTCCAGTAGGAAGCCTTTATTGACTAAATTGTAACATGACGACCTATGTGATTTAGGCAGAACTTTTGAACCTTTAAGTTTGAGCTAGTAGACTGACATTCGACACACTCGATCGTTTTGAATCCACCTTTCAGATGAGGTCTCTTCCAAGCCTCTCGGAGGTCGTGCGGCTGAAACACGAGCGTCGAAGCATTCCGTTTCGCTCCAGTAGTAGGCCTTTATTGACTAAATTAATACATGACGACCTATGTGATTTCGGCAGAACTTTTGATCCCTTAAGTTTGAGCTAGTGGGCTGACGTTCGACACACTCGATCGTTGTGAATCCACCTTTCAGATGATGTCTCTTCCAAACCTCTCGGAGTTCGTGCAGCCGAAACACGAGCTTCGAAGCATTCCGTTCCGCTCCAGTAGTTGGCCTTTATTGACTAAATTGTAACATGACGACCTATGTGATTTATGCAGAACTTTTGAACTCTTAAGTTTGAGATTGTGGGCTGACGTTCGACACACTCGATCGTTGTGAATCCACCTTTCAGATGAGGTCTCTTCCAAGCCTCTCGGAGGTCGTGCGGCTGAAACACGAGCGTCGAAGCATTCCGTTTCGCTCCAGTAGTAGGCCTTTATTGACTAAATTGAAACATGACGACCTATGTGATTTCGGCAGAACTTTGGAACCCTTAAGTTTGAGCTAGTGGGCTGACGTTCGACACACTCAATCGTTGTGAATCCACCTTTCAGATGATGTCTCTTCCAAACCTCTCGGAGTTCGTGCAGCCGAAACACGAGCTTCGAAGCATTCCGTTTCGCTCCAGGAGTAGGCCTTTATTGACTAAATTGTCACATGATGACCTTTGTGATTTCGGCAGAACTTTTAAACCTTTAAGTTTGAGCTAGTAGACTGACATTCGACACACTCGATCGTTTTGAATCCACCTTTTAGATGAGGTCTCTTGCAATCCTCTCGGAGTTCGTGCGGCCGAAACACGAGCTTTGAACCATTCCGTTTCGCTCCAGGAGAAGGCCTTTATTGACTAAATTGTCACATGACGATCTATGTGATTTCGGCAGAACCTTTGAACCCTTAAGTTTGAGATTGTGGGCTGACATTCGACACACTCGATCGTTGTGAATCCACCTTTCAGATGAGGTCTCTTCCAAGCCTCTCGGAGGTCGTGCGGCCGAAACACAAGCGTCGAAGCATTCCGTTTCGCTCCAGTCGGAGGCCTTTATTGACTAAATTGTAACATGACGACCGATATGATTTCGGCAGAACTTTTGAACCCTTAAGTTTGAGATTATGGGCTGACGTTCGACACACTCGATCGTTGGGAATCCAACTTTCAGATGAGGTCTCTTCCAAGCCTCTCGGAGGTCGTGCGGCCGACACACGAGCGTCGAAGCATTCCGTTTCGCTCCAGTACTAGTCCTTCGACTAAATTGTAACATGATGACCTATGTGATTTCGGCAGAACTTTTGAACCTTTAAGTTTGAGCGAGTAGACTTACATTCGACACACTCGATCGTTTTGAATCCACCTTTCAGATGAGGTCTCTTCCAAGCCTCTCGGAGGTCGTGCGGCTGAAACACGAGCGTCGAAGCATTCCGTTTCGCTCCAGTAGTAGGCCTTTATTGACTAAATTGAAACATGTCGACCTATGTGATTTCGGCTGAATTTTAGAACCTTTAATTTTGACCTAGTAGACTGACATTCGACACACTCGATCGTCTTGAATCCACCTTTCAGATGAGGTCTCTTCCAAGCCTCTCGGAGGTCGTGCGGCCGAAACACGAGCGTCGAAGCATTCCGTTTCGCTCCAGTAGTAGTCCTTTATTGACTAAATTGTAACATGATGACCTATGTGATTTCGGCAGAACTTTAGAACCCTTAAGTTTGAGCTTGTGGGCTGACGTTCGACCCACTCGATCGTTGTGAATCCACCTTTCAGATGAGGTCTCTTCCAATCCTCTCGGAGTTCGTGCAGCCGAAACACGATCTTCGAAGCATTCCGTTTCGCTCCAGTCGTTGGTCTTTATTGACTAAATTGTAACATGACGACTTATGTGATTTCGGCAGAACCTTTGAACCCTTAAGTTTGAGATTGTGGGCTGACATTCGACACACTCGATCGTTGTGAATCCACCTTTCAGATGAGGTCTCTTCCAAGCCTCTCGTAGGTCGTGCGGCCGAAACACGAGCGTCGAAGCATTCCGTTTCGCTCCAATACTAGTCCTTTGACTAAATTGTAACATGACGACCTATGTGATTTCGGCAGAACTTTTGATCCCTTAAGTTTGAGCTAGTGGGCTGACGTTCGACAGACTCGATCGTTGTGAATCCACCTTTCAGATGATGTCTCTTCCAATCCTCTCGGAGTTCGTGCAGCCGAAACACTAGCTTCGAAGCATTCCGTTTCGCTCCAGTAGTTGGCCTTTATTGACTAAATTGTAACATGACGACCTATTTAATTTATGCAGAACTTTTGAACCCTTAAGTTTGAACTAGTGGGCTGACGTTCGACACACTCGATCGTTGGGAATCCACCTTTCAGATGAGGTCTCTTCCAAGCCTCTCGGAGTTCGTGCAGCCGAAACACGAGCTTCGAAGCATTCCGTTTCGCTCCAATACTAGGCCTTTATTGACTAAATTGTAACAATACAACCTGTGTGATTTCGGCAGAACTTTTGAACCCTTAAGTTTGAGCTTGTGGGCTGACGTTCGACACACTCGATCGTTGTGAATCCACCTTTCAGATGAGGTCTCTTCCAAGCCTCTCGGAGGTCGTGCGGCTGAAACACGAGCGTCGAAGCATTCCGTTTCGCTCCAGTAGTAGGCCTTTATTGACTAAATTGAAACATGACGACCTATGTGATTTCGGCAGAACTTTGGAACCCTTAAGTTTGAGCTAGTGGGCTGACGTTCGACAGACTCGATCGTTGTGAATCTACCTTTCAGATGAGGTCTCTTCCAATCCTCTCGGAGGTCGTGCAGCCGAAACACGAGCTTCGAAGCATTCCGTTTCGCTCCAGTCGTTGGCCTTTATTGACTAAATTGTAACATGACGACCTATGTGATTTCGGCAGAACCTTTGAACCTTTAAGTTTGAGATTGTGGGCTGACATTCGACACACTCGATCGTTGTGAATCCACCTTTCAGATGAGGTCTCTTCCAAGCCTCTCGGAGGTCGTGCGGCCGAAACACAAGCGTCGAAGCATTCCGTTTCGCTCCAGTCGGAGGCCTTTATTGACTAAATTGTAACATGACGACCGATATGATTTCGGCAGAACTTTTGAACCCTTAAGTTTGAGATTATGGGCTGACGTTCGACACACTCGATCGTTGGGAATCCAACTTTCAGATGAGGTCTCTTCCAAGCCTCTCGGAGGTCGTGCGGCCGACACACGAGCGTCGAAGCATTCCGTTTTGCTCCAGTAGTAGTCCTTTATTGACTAAATTGTAACATGATGACCTATGTGATTTCGGCAGAACTTTTGAACCCTTAAGTTTGAGCTTGTGGGCTGACGTTCGACACACTTGATCGTTGTGAATCCACCTTTCGGATGAGGTCTCTTCCAAGCCTCTCGGAGGTCGTGCGGCCGAAACACAAGCGTCGAAGCATTCCGTTTCGCTCCAGTCTTAGGCCTTTATTGACTAAATTGTAACATGACGACCGATATGATTTCGGCAGAGCTTTTGAACCCTGAAGTTTGAGCTAGTGGGCTGACGTTAAACACACTCGATCGCTGTGAATCCACCTTTCAGATGAGGTCTCTTCCAATCCTCTCGGAGTTCGTGCAGCCGAAACACGAGCTTCGAAGCATTCCGTTTCGCTCCAATAGTAGGCCTTTATTGACTAAATTGTAACATGACGACCTATGTGATTTTGGCAGAACCTTTGAACCCTTAAGTTTGAGATTGTGGGCTGACATTCGACACACTCGATCGTTCTGAATCCACCTTTCGGAAGAGGTCTCTTCCAAGCCTCTCGGAGGTCGTGCGGCCGAAGCACGAGCATCGAAGCATTCCGTTTCGCTCCAGTAGTAGGCCTTTATTGTCTAAATTGTAACATGACGACCGGTGTGATTTCGGCAGAACTTTTGAACCCTTAAGTTTGAGCTTGTGGGCTGACGTTCGACACACTCGATCGTTGTGAAACCACCTTTCAGATGACGTCTCTTCCAAGCCTCTCAGACTTCGTGCGGCCGAGCGGCGACTGTCAAAGCATTCCGTTTCGCTCCAATAGTAGGCCTTTATTGACTAAATTGTAACATGACGACCTATGTGATTTTGGCAGAACCTTTGAACCCTTAAGTTTGAGATTGTGGGCTGACATTCGACACACTCGATTGTTGTGAATCCACCTTTCAGATGAGGTCTCTTCCAAGCCTCTCGGAGGTCGTGCGGCCGAAACACGAGCGTCGAAGCATTCCGTTTCGCTCCAGTAGTAGTCCTTTATTGACTAAATTGTAACATGATGACCTATGTGATTTCGGCAGAACTTTTGAACCCTTAAGTTTGAGCTTGTGGGCTGACGTTCGACACACTTGATCGTTGTGAATCCACCTTTCGGATGAGGTCTCTTCCAATCCTCTCGGAGTTCGTGCAGCCGAAACACGAGCTTCGAAGCATTCCGTTTCGCTCCAATAGTAGGCCTTTATTGACTAAATTGTAACATGACGACCTATGTGATTTTGGCAGAACCTTTGAACCCTTAAGTTTGAGATTGTGGGCTGACATTCGACACACTCGATCGTTCTGAATCCACCTTTCGGAAGAGGTCTCTTCCAAGCCTCTCGGAGGTCGTGCGGCCGAAGCACGAGCATCGAAGCATTCCGTTTCGCTCCAGTAGTAGGCCTTTATTGTCTAAATTGTAACATGACGACCGGTGTGATTTCGGCAGAACTTTTGAACCCTTAAGTTTGAGCTTGTGGGCTGACGTTCGACACACTCGATCGTTGTGAAACCACCTTTCAGATGACGTCTCTTCCAAGCCTCTCAGACTTCGTGCGGCCGAGCGGCGACTGTCAAAGCATTCCGTTTCGCTCCAATAGTAGGCCTTTATTGACTAAATTGTAACATGACGACCTATGTGATTTTGGCAGAACCTTTGAACCCTTAAGTTTGAGATTGTGGGCTGACATTCGACACACTCGATTGTTGTGAATCCACCTTTCAGATGAGGTCTCTTCCAAGCCTCTCGGAGGTCGTGCGGCCGAAACACGAGCGTCGAAGCATTCCGTTTCGCTCCAGTAGTAGTCCTTTATTGACTAAATTGTAACATGATGACCTATGTGATTTCGGCAGAACTTTTGAACCCTTAAGTTTGAGCTTGTGGGCTGACGTTCGACACACTTGATCGTTGTGAATCCACCTTTCGGATGAGGTCTCTTCCAAGCCTCTCGGAGGTCGTGCGGCCGAAACACAAGCGTCGAAGCATTCCGTTTTGCTCCAGTCTTAGGCCTTTATTGACTAAATTGTAACATGACGACCGATATGATTTCGGCAGAGCTTTTGAACCCTGAAGTTTGAGCTAGTGGGCTGACGTTCGACACACTCGATCGTTGTGAATCCACCTTTCAGATGAGGTCTCTTCCAATCCTCTCGGAGATCGTGCGGCAGAAACACGAGCGTCGAAGCATTCCGTTTAGCTCCAGTAGGAAGCCTTTATTGACTAAATTGTAACATGACGACCTATGTGATTTAGGCAGAACTTTTGAACCTTTAAGTTTGAGCTAGTAGACTGACATTCGACACACTCGATCGTTTTGAATCCACCTTTCAGATGAGGTCTCTTCCAAGCCTCTCGGAGGTAGTGCGGCTGAAACACGAGCGTCGAAGCATTCCGTTTCGCTCCAGTAGTAGGCCTTTATTGACTAAATTAATACATGACGACCTATGTGATTTCGGCAGAACTTTTGATCCCTTAAGTTTGAGCTAGTGGGCTGACGTTCGACACACTCGATCGTTGTGAATCCACCTTTCAGATGATGTCTCTTCCAAACCTCTCGGAGTTCGTGCAGCCGAAACACGAGCTTCGAAGCATTCCGTTCCGCTCCAGTAGTTGGCCTTTATTGACTAAATTGTAACATGACGACCTATGTGATTTATGCAGAACTTTTGAACTCTTAAGTTTGAGATTGTGGACTGACGTTCGACACACTCGATCGTTGTGAATCCACCTTTCAGATGAGGTCTCTTCCAAGCCTCTCGGAGATCGTGCGGCTGAAACACGAGCGTCGAAGCATTCCGTTTCGCTCCAGTAGTAGGCCTTTATTGACTAAATTGAAACATGACGACCTATGTGATTTCGGCAGAACTTTGGAACCCTTAAGTTTGAGCTAGTGGGCTGACGTTCGACACACTCGATCGTTGTGAATCTACCTTTCAGATGAGGTCTCTTCCAATCCTCTCGGAGGTCGTGCAGCCGAAACACGAGCTTCGAAGCATTCCGTTTTGCTCCAATAGTAGGCCTTTATTGACTAAATTGTAACATGACGACCTATGTGATTTCGGCAGACCCTTTGAACCCTTAAGTTTGAGATTGTGGGCTGACATTCGACACACTCGATCGTTGTGAATCCCCCTTTCAGATGAGGTCTCTTCCAAGCCTCTCCGAGGTCTTGCGGTCGAAACACAAGCGTCGAAGCATTCCGTTTCGCTCCAGTCGTAGGCCTTTATTGACTAAATTGTAACATGACGACCGATATGATTTCGGCAGAACTTTTGAACCCTTAAGTTTGAGATTGTGGGCTGACGTTCGACACACTCGATCGTTGGAGAATCCACCTTTCAGATGAGTTCTCTTCCAAGCTTCTCGGAGATCGTGCGGCCGAAACACGAGCGTCGAACCATTCCGTTTCGCTCCAGGAGTCGGCCTTTATTGACTAAATTGTAACATGACGACCTATGTGATTCAGGCAGAACTTTTGAACCTTTAAGTTTGAGCTAGTTGACTGACATTCGACACACTCGATCGTTTTGAATCCACCTTTCAGATGAGACCTCTTCCAAGCCTCTCGGAGGTCGTGCGGCTGAAACACGAGCGTCGAAGCATTCCGTTTCGCTCCAGTACTAGGCCTTTATTGACTAAATTGTAACTTGTCGACCTATGTGATTTCGGCAGAACTTTAGAACCCTTAAGTTTGAGCTAGTCGGCTGACCTTCGACACACTCGATCGTTTTGAATCCACCTTTCAGATGACGTCTTTTCCAAGCTTCTCGGAGGTTGTGCGGCCGAAACACGAGCGTCGAAGTATTCCGTTTCGCTCCAGTAGTAGGCCTTTATTGACTAAATTGTAACTTGTCGATCTATGTGATTTCGGCAGAACTTTTGAACCTTTAAATTTGAGCTAGTAGGCTGACATTCGACACACTGGATCGTTTTGAATCCACCTTTTAGATGACGTCTTTTGCAAGCCTCTCGGAGGTCGTGCGGCCGAAACACGAGCGTCGAAGCATTCCGTTTCGCTCCAGTAGTAGGCCTTTATTGACTAAATTGAAACATGACGACCTATGTGATTTCGGCAGAACTATTGAACCCTTAAGTTTGAGCTTGTGGGCTGACATTCGACACACTCGATCGTTATGAATTCACCTTTCAGATGAGGTCTCTTCCAATCCTCTCGGAGGTCGTGCGGCCGAAACACGAGCGTCGAAGCATTCCGTTTCGCCCCAGTAGTTGGCCTTTATTGACTAAATTGTAACATGACGACCTATGTGATTTCGGCAGAACCTTTGAACTTTCAAGTTTGAGCTAGTAGACTGACATTCGACACACTCGATCGTTTTGAATCCACCTTTCAGATGAGGTCTCTTCCAATCCTCTCGGAGGCCGTGCGGCCGAAACACGAGCATCGAAGCATTCCGTTTCGCTCCAGTAGGAAGCCTTTATTGACTAAATTGTAACATGACGACCTATGTGATTTCGGCAGAACTTTTGAACCCTTAAGTTTGAGCTTGTGGGCTGACGTTCGACACACTCGATCGTTGTGAATCCACCTTTCAGATGAGGTCTCTTCCAAGCCTCTCGGAGGTCGTGCGGCTGAAACACGAGCATCGAAGCATTCCGTTTCGCTCCAGTAGTAGGCCTTTATTGACTAAATTGAAACATGACGACCTTTGTGATTTCGGCAGAACTTCGGAACCCTTAAGTTTGAGCTAGTGGGCTGACGTTCGACACACTCGATCGTTGTGAATCCACCTTTCATATGAGGTCTCTTCCAATCCTCTCTGAGTTCGTGCAGCCGAAACACGAGCTTCGAAGCATTCCGTTTCGCTCCAATAGTAGGCCTTTATTGACTAAATTGTAACATGACGACCTATGTGATTTCGGCAGAACCTTTGAACCCTTAAGTTTGAGATTGTGGGCTGACATTCGACACACTCGATCTTTGTGAATCCACCTTTCAGATGAGGTCTCTTCCAAGCCTCTCTGAGGTCGTACGGCCGAAATACAAGCGTCGAAGCATTCCGTTTCGCTCCAGTCGTAGGCCTATATTGACTAAATTGTAACATGACGACCGATATGATTTCGGCAGAACTTTTGAACCCTTAAGTTTGAGATTGTGGGCTGACGTTCGACACACTCGATCGTTGTGAATCCACCTTTCAGATGAGGTCTCTTCCAAGCCTCTCGTAGGTCGTGCGACCGAAACACGAGCGTCGAAGCATTCCGTTTCGCTCCAGTACTAGTCCTTTATTGACTAAATTGTAACATGACGACCTATGTGATTTCAGCAGAACTTTTGAACCCTTAAGTTTGAGCTTGTGGGCTGACGTTCGACACACTCGATCGTTGTGAATCCACCTTTCAGATGAGGTCTCTTCCAAGCCTCTCGGAGGTCGTGCGGCTGAAACACGAGCGTCGAAGCATTCCGTTTCGCTCCAGTACTAGTCCTTTATTGACTAATTTGTAACATGATGACCTATGTGATTTCAGCAGAACTTTTGAACCCTTAAGTTTGAGCTAGTCGACTGACATTCGACACACTCAATTATTTTGAATCCACCTTGCAGATGACGTCTCTTCCAAGCCTCTCGGAGGTCGTGCGGCCGAAACACGAGCGTCGAAGCATTCGTTTCGCTCCAGTAGTAGTCCTTTATTGACTTAATTGTAACATGACGACCTATGTGATTTCGGCAGAGCTTTTGAACCCTTAAGTTTGAGCTTGTGGGCTGACGTTCGACACACTCGATCGTTGTGAAACCACCTTTCAGATGACGTCTCTTCCAAGCCTCTCGGACTTCTTGCGGCCGAGCTGCGACTGTCAAAGCATTCCGTTGCGCTCCAGGAGTAGGCCTTTATTGACTAAATTGTAACATGACGACCTCTGTGATTTCGGCAGAACTTTTGAACCCTTAAGTTTGAGCTAGTGGGCTGACGTTCGACACACTCGATCGTTGTGAATCCACCTTTCAGATGAGGTCGCTTCCAATCCTCTCGGAGTTCGTGCACCCGAAACACGAGCTTCGAAGCATTCCGTTTCGCTCCAATAGTAGGCCTTTATTGACTAAATTGTAACATGTCGACCTATGTGATTTCGACAGAACTTTAGAACCCTTAGGTTTGAGCTAGTAGGCTGACCTTCGACACACTCGTTGTGAATCTACCTTTCAGATGAGGTCTCTTCCAATCCTCTCTGAGGTCGTGCAGCCGAAACACGAGCTTCGAAGCATTCCGTTTTGCTCCAATAGTAGGCCTTTATTGACTAAATTGTAACATGACGACCTATGTGATTTCGGCAGACCCTTTGAACCCTTAAGTTTGAGATTGTGGGCTGACATTCGACACACTCGATCGTTGTGAATCCCCCTTTCAGATGAGGTCTCTTCCAAGCCTCTCCGAGGTCTTGCGGTCGAAACACAAGCGTCGAAGCATTCCGTTTCGCTCCAGTCGTAGGCCTTTATTGACTAAATTGTAACATGACGACCGATATGATTTCGGCAGAACTTTTGAACCCTTAAGTTTGAGATTGTGGGCTGACGTTCGACACACTCGATCGTTGGAGAATCCACCTTTCAGATGAGTTCTCTTCCAAGCTTCTCGGAGATCGTGCGGCCGAAACACGAGCGTCGAACCATTCCGTTTCGCTCCAGGAGTCGGCCTTTATTGACTAAATTGTAACATGACGACCTATGTGATTCAGGCAGAACTTTTGAACCTTTAAGTTTGAGCTAGTTGACTGACATTCGACACACTCGATCATTTTGAATCCACCTTTCAGATGAGACCTCTTCCAAGCCTCTCGGAGGTCGTGCGGCTGAAACACGAGCGTCGAAGCATTCCGTTTCGCTCCAGTACTAGGCCTTTATTGACTAAATTGTAACTTGTCGACCTATGTGATTTCGGCAGAACTTTAGAACCCTTAAGTTTGAGCTAGTCGGCTGACCTTCGACACACTCGATCGTTTTGAATCCACCTTTCAGATGACGTCTTTTCCAAGCTTCTCGGAGGTTGTGCGGCCGAAACACGAGCGTCGAAGTATTCCGTTTCGCTCCAGTAGTAGGCCTTTATTGACTAAATTGTAACTTGTCGATCTATGTGATTTCGGCAGAACTTTTGAACCTTTAAATTTGAGCTAGTAGGCTGACATTCGACACACTGGATCGTTTTGAATCCACCTTTTAGATGACGTCTTTTGCAAGCCTCTCGGAGGTCGTGCGGCCGAAACACGAGCGTCGAAGCATTCCGTTTCGCTCCAGTAGTAGGCCTTTATTGACTAAATTGAAACATGACGACCTATGTGATTTCGGCAGAACTATTGAACCCTTAAGTTTGAGCTTGTGGGCTGACATTCGACACACTCGATCGTTATGAATTCACCTTTCAGATGAGGTCTCTTCCAATCCTCTCGGAGGTCGTGCGGCCGAAACACGAGCGTCGAAGCATTCCGTTTCGCCCCAGTAGTTGGCCTTTATTGACTAAATTGTAACATGACGACCTATGTGATTTCGGCAGAACCTTTGAACTTTCAAGTTTGAGCTAGTAGACTGACATTCGACACACTCGATCGTTTTGAATCCACCTTTCAGATGAGGTCTCTTCCAATCCTCTCGGAGGCCGTGCGGCCGAAACACGAGCATCGAAGCATTCCGTTTCGCTCCAGTAGGAAGCCTTTATTGACTAAATTGTAACATGACGACCTATGTGATTTCGGCAGAACTTTTGAACCCTTAAGTTTGAGCTTGTGGGCTGACGTTCGACACACTCGATCGTTGGAGAATCCACCTTTCAGATGAGTTCTCTTCCAAGCTTCTCGGAGATCGTGCGGCCGAAACACGAGCGTCGAACCATTCCGTTTAGCTCCAGTAGTAAGCCTTTATTGACTAAATTGTAACATGACGACCTATGTGATTTCGGCAGAACATTTGAACCCTTAAGTTTGAGCTTGTGGGCTGACGTTCGACACACTCGATCGTTGTGAATCCACCTTTCTGATGAGGTCTCTTCCAAGCCTCTCGGAGGTCGTGCGGCTGAAACACGAGCATCGAAGCATTCCGTTTCGCTCCGGTAGTAGGCCTTTATTGACTAAATTGAAACATGACGACTTTTGTGATTTCGGCAGAACTTTGGAACCCTTAAGTTTGAGCTAATGGGCTGACGTTCGACACACTCGATCGTTGTGAATCCACCTTTCATATGAGGTCTCTTCAAAGCCTCTCGGAGGTCGTGCGGCCAAAACACAAGCGTTGAAGCATTCCGTTTCGCTCCAGTCGTAGGCCTTTATTGACTAAATTGTAACATGACGTCCGATATGATTTCGGCAGAACTTTTGAACCCTTAAGTTTGAGATTGTGGGCTGACGTTCGACACACTCGATCGTTGGGAATCCACCTTTCAGATGAGGTCTCTTCCAAGCCTCTCGTAGGTCGTGCGACCGAAACACGAGCGTCGAAGCATTCCGTTTCGCTCCTGTACTAGTCCTTTATTGACTAAATTGTAACATGACGACCTATGTGATTTCGGCAGAACTTTTGAACCCTTAAGTTTGAGCTTGTGGGCTGACGTTCGACACACTCGATCGTTGTGAATCCACCTTTCAGATGAGGTCTCTTCCAAGCCTCTCGGAGGTCGTGCGGCTGAAACACGAGCGTCGAAGCATTCCGTTTCGCTCCAGTAGTTGGCCTTTATTGACTAAATTGAAACATGACGACCTATGTGATTTCGGCAGAACTTTTGAACCCTTAAGTTTGAGCTAGTGGGCTGACGTTTGACACACCCGATCGTTGTGAATCCACCTTTCAGATGAGGTCTCTTCCAAGCCTCTCGGAGGTCGTGCAGCCAAAACACGAGCTTCGAAGCATTCCGTTTCGCTCCAGGAGTAGGCCTTTATTGACTAAATTGTCACATGATGACCTTTGTGATTTCGGCAGAACTTTTAAACCTTTAAGTTTGAGCTAGTAGACTGACATTCGACACACTCGATCGTTTTGAATCCACATTTTAGATGTGGTCTCTTGCAATCCTCTCGGAGTTCGTGTGGCCGAAACACGAGCTTCGAACCATTCCGTTTCGCTCCAGGAGTAGGCCTTTATTGACTAAATTGTCACATGACGATCTATGTGATTTCGGCAGAACCTTTGAACCCTTAAGTTTGAGATTGTGGGCTGACATTCGACACACTCGATCGTTGTGAATCCACCTTTCAGATGAGGTCTCTTCCAAGCCTCTCGGAGGTCGTGCGGCCGAAACACAAGCGTCGAAGCATTCCGTTTCGCTCCAGTCGGAGGCCTTTATTGACTAAATTGTAACATGACGACCGATATGATTTCGGCAGAACTTTTGAACCCTTAAATTTGAGATTATGGGCTGACGTTCGACACACTCGATCGTTGGGAATCCAACTTTCAGATGAGGTCTCTTCCAAGCCTCTCGGTGGTCGTGCGGCCGACACACGAGCGTCGAAGCATTCCGTTTTGCTCCAGTAGTAGTCCTTTATTGACTAAATTGTAACATGATGACCTATGTGATTTCGGCAGAACTTTTGAACCCTTAAGTTTGAGCTTGTGGGCTGACGTTCGACACACTTGATCGTTGTGAATCCACCTTTCGGATGAGGTCTCTTCCAAGCCTCTCGGAGGTCGTGCGGCCGAAACACAAGCGTCGAAGCATTCCGTTTCGCTCCAGTCTTAGGCCTTTATTGACTAAATTGTAACATGACGACCGATATGATTTCGGCAGAGCTTTTGAACCCTGAAGTTTGAGCTAGTGGGCTGACGTTCGACACACTCGATCGCTGTGAATCCACCTTTCAGATGAGGTCTCTTCCAATCCTCTCGGAGTTCGTGCAGCCGAAACCCGAGCTTCGAAGCATTCCGTTTCGCTCCAGTGGTAGGCCTTTATTGACTAAATTGCAACATGTCGACCTATGTGATTTCGGCAGAACTTTAGAACCCTTAAGTTTGAGCTAGTAGGCTGACCTTCGAAACACTCGATCGTTTTGAATCCACCTTTCAGATGACGTCTTTTCCAAGCTTCTCGGAGATCGTGCGGCAGAAACACGAGCGTCGAAGCATTCCGTTTAGCTCCAGTAGGAAGCCTTTATTGACTAAATTGTAACATGACGACCTATGTGATTTAGGCAGAACTTTTGAACCTTTAAGTTTGAGCTAGTAGACTGACATTCGACACACTCGATCGTTTTGAATCCACCTTTCAGATGAGGTCTCTTCCAAGCCTCTCGGAGGTCGTGCGGCTGAAACACGAGCGTCGAAGCATTCCGTTTCGCTCCAGTAGTAGGCCTTTATTGACTAAATTAATACATGACGACCTATGTGATTTCGGCAGAACTTTTGATCCCTTAAGTTTGAGCTAGTGGGCTGACGTTCGACACACTCGATCGTTGTGAATCCACCTTTCAGATGATGTCTCTTCCAAACCTCTCGGAGTTCGTGCAGCCGAAAGACGAGCTTCGAAGCATTCCGTTCCGCTCCAGTAGTTGGCCTTTATTGACTAAATTGTAACATGACGACCTATGTGATTTATGCAGAACTTTTGAACTCTTAAGTTTGAGATTGTGGGCTGACGTTCGACACACTCGATCGTTGTGAATCCACCTTTCAGATGAGGTCTCTTCCAAGCCTCTCGGAGGTCGTGCGGCTGAAACACGAGCGTCGAAGCATTCCGTTTCGCTCCAGTAGTAGGCCTTTATTGACTAAATTGAAACATGACGACCTATGTGATTTCGGCAGAACTTTGGAACCCTTAAGTTTGAGCTAGTGGACTGACGTTCGACACACTCGATCGTTGTGAATCCACCTTTCAGATGATGTCTCTTCCAAACCTCTCGGAGTTCGTGCAGCCGAAACACGAGTTACGAAGCATTCCGTTTCGCTCCAGGAGTAGGCCTTTATTGACTAAATTGTCACATGATGACCTTTGTGATTTCGGCAGAACTTTTAAACCTTTAATTTTGAGCTAGTAGACTGACATTCGACACACTCGATCGTTTTGAATCCACCTTTTAGATGAGGTCTCTTGCAATCCTCTCGGAGTTCGTGCGGCCGAAACACGAGCTTCGAACCATTCCGTTTCGCTCCAGGAGTAGGCCTTTATTGACTAAATTGTCACATGACGATCTATGTGATTTCGGCAGAACCTTTGAACCCTTAAGTTTGAGATTGTGGGCTGACATTCGACACACTCGATCGTTGTGAATCCACCTTTCAGATGAGGTCTCTTCCAAGCCTCTCGGAGGTCGTGCGGCCGAAACACAAGCGTCGAAGCATTCCGTTTCGCTCCAGTCGGAGGCCTTTATTGACTAAATTGTAACATGACGACCTATGTGATTTATGCAGAACTTTTGAACTCTTAAGTTTGAGATTGTGGGCTGACGTTCGACACACTCGATCGTTGTGAATCCACCTTTCAGATGAGGTCTCTTCCAAGCCTCTCGGAGGTCGTGCGGCCGACACACGAGCGTCGAAGCATTCCGTTTCGCTCCAGTACTAGTCCTTCGACTAAATTGTAACATGATGACCTATGTGATTTCGGCAGAACTTTTGAACCTTTAAGTTTGAGCGAGTAGACTGACATTCGACACACTCGATCGTTTTGAATCCACCTTTCAGATGAGGTCTCTTCCAAGCCTCTCGGAGGTCGTGCGGCTGAAACACGAGCGTCGAAGCATTCCGTTTCGCTCCAGTAGTAGGCCTTTATTGACTAAATTGAAACATGTCGACCTATGTGATTTCGGCTGAATTTTAGAACCTTTAATTTTGACCTAGTAGACTGACATTCGACACACTCGATCGTCTTGAATCCACCTTTCAGATGAGGTCTCTTCCAAGCCTCTCGGAGGTCGTGCGGCCGAAACACGAGCGTCGAAGCATTCCGTTTCGCTCCAGTAGTAGTCCTTTATTGACTAAATTGTAACATGATGACCTATGTGATTTCGGCAGAACTTTAGAACCCTTAAGTTTGAGCTTGTGGGCTGACGTTCGACCCACTCGATCGTTGTGAATCCACCTTTCAGATGAGGTCTCTTCCAATCCTCTCGGAGTTCGTGCAGCCGAAACACGAGCTTCGAAGCATTCCGTTTCGCTCCAGTCGTTGGCCTTTATTGACTAAATTGTAACATGACGACCTATGTGATTTCGGCAGAACCTTTGAACCCTTAAGTTTGAGATTGTGGGCTGACATTCGACACACTCGATCGTTGTGAATCCACCTTTCAGATGAGGTCTCTTCCAAGCCTCTCGTAGGTCGTGCGGCCGAAACACGAGCGTCGAAGCATTCCGTTTCGCTCCAATACTAGTCCTTTGACTAAATTGTAACATGACGACCTATGTGATTTCGGCAGAACTTTTGATCCCTTAAGTTTGAGCTAGTGGGCTGACGTTCGACAGACTCGATCGTTGTGAATCCACCTTTCAGATGATGTCTCTTCCAATCCTCTCGGAGTTCGTGCAGCCGAAACACTAGCTTCGAAGCATTCCGTTTCGCTCCAGTAGTTGGCCTTTATTGACTAAATTGTAACATGACGACCTATTTGATTTATGCAGAACTTTTGAACCCTTAAGTTTGAACTAGTGGGCTGACGTTCGACACACTCGATCGTTGGGAATCCACCTTTCAGATGAGGTCTCTTCCAAGCCTCTCGGAGTTCGTGCAGCCGAAACACGAGCTTCGAAGCATTCCGTTTCGCTCCAATACTAGGCCTTTATTGACTAAATTGTAACAATACAACCTGTGTGATTTCGGCAGAACTTTTGAACCCTTAAGTTTGAGCTTGTGGGCTGACGTTCGACACACTCGATCGTTGGGAATCCACCTTTCAGATGATGTCTCTTCCAATCCTCTCGGAGTTCGTGCAGCCGAAACACGAGCTTCGAAGCATTCCGTTTCGCTCCAGTAGTTGGCCTTTATTGACTAAATTGTAACATGACGACCTATGTGATTTATGCAGAACGTTTGAACCCTTAAGTTTGAACTAGTGGGCTGACGTTCGACACACTCGATCGTTGGGAATCCACCTTTCAGATGAGGTCTCTTCCAAGCCTCTCGTAGGTCGTGCGGCCGAAACACGAGCGTCGAAGCATTCCGTTTCGCTCCAGTAGTAGGCCTTTATTGACTAAATTGAAACATGACGACCTATGTGATTTCGGCAGAACTTTGGAACCCTTAAGTTTGAGCTAGTGGGCTGACGTTCGACACACTCGATCGTTGTGAATCTACCTTTCAGATGAGGTCTCTTCCAATCCTCTCGGAGGTCGTGCAGCCGAAACACGAGCTTCGAAGCATTCCGTTTCGCTCCAATAGTAGGCCTTTATTGACTAAATTGTAACATGACGACCTATGTGATTTCGGCAGACCCTTTGAACCCTTAAGTTTGAGATTGTGGGCTGAAATTCGACACACTCGATCGTTGTGAATCCCCCTTTCAGATGAGGTCTCTTCCAAGCCTCTCGGAGGTCTTGCGGTCGAAACACAAGCGTCGAAGCGTTCCGTTTCGCTCCAGTCGTAGGCCTTTATTGACTAAATTGTAACATGACGACCGATATGATTTCGGCAGAACTTTTGAACCCTTAAGTTTGAGATTGTGGGCTGACGTTCGACACACTCGATCGTTGGAGAATCCACCTTTCAGATGAGTTCTCTTCCAAGCTTCTCGGAGATCGTGCGGCCGAAACACGAGCGTCGAACCATTCCGTTTAGCTCCAGTATTAAGCCTTTATTGACTAAATTGTAACATGACGACCTATGTGATTTAGGCAGAACTTTTGAACCCTTAAGTTTGAGCTAGTAGGCTGACCTTCGAAACACTCGATCGTTTTGAATCCACCTTTCAGATGACGTCTTTTCCAAGCTTCTCGGAGATCGTGCGGCAGAAACACGAGCGTCGAAGCATTCCGTTTAGCTCCAGTAGGAAGCCTTTATTGACTAAATTGTAACATGACGACCTATGTGATTTAGGCAGAACTTTTGAACCTTTAAGTTTGAGCTAGTAGACTGACATTCGACACACTCGATCGTTTTGAATCCACCTTTCAGATGAGGTCTCTTCCAAGCCTCTCGGAGGTCGTGCGGCTGAAACACGAGCGTCGAAGCATTCCGTTTCGCTCCAGTAGTAGGCCTTTATTGAATAAATTAATACATGACGACCTATGTGATTTCGGCAGAACTTTTGATCCCTTAAGTTTGAGCTAGTGGGCTGACGTTCGACACACTCGATCGTTGTGAATCCACCTTTCAGATGATGTCTCTTCCAAACCTCTCGGAGTTCGTGCAGCCGAAACACGAGCTTTGAAGCATTCCGTTCCGCTCCAGTAGTTGGCCTTTATTGACTAAATTGTCACATGACGATCTATGTGATTTCGGCAGAACCTTTGAACCCTTAAGTTTGAGATTGTGGGCTGACATTCGACACACTCGATCGTTGTGAATCCACCTTTCAGATGAGGTCTCTTCCAAGCCTCTCGGAGGTCGTGCGGCCGAAACACAAGCGTCGAAGCATTCCGTTTCGCTCCAGTCGGAGGCCTTTATTGACTAAATTGTAACATGACGACCGATATGATTTCGGCAGAACTTTTGAACCCTTAAGTTTGAGATTATGGGCTGACGTTCGACACACTCGATCGTTGGGAATCCAACTTTCAGATGAGGTCTCTTCCAAGCCTCTCGGAGGTCGTGCGGCCGACACACGAGCGTCGAAGCATTCCGTTTCGCTCCAGTACTAGTCCTTCGACTAAATTGTAACATGATGACCTATGTGATTTCGGCAGAACTTTTGAACCTTTAAGTTTGAGCGAGTAGACTGACATTCGACACACTCGATCGTTTTGAATCCACCTTTCAGATGAGGTCTCTTCCAAGCCTCTCGGAGGTCGTGCGGCTGAAACACGAGCGTCGAAGCATTCCGTTTCGCTCCAGTAGTAGGCCTTTATTGACTAAATTGAAACATGTCGACCTATGTGATTTCGGCTGAATTTTAGAACCTTTAATTTTGACCTAGTAGAATGACATTCGACACACTCGATCGTCTTGAATCCACCTTTCAGATGAGGTCTCTTCCAAGCCTCTCGGAGGTCGTGCGGCCGAAACACGAGCGTCGAAGCATTCCGTTTCGCTCCAGTAGTAGTCCTTTATTGACTAAATTGTAACATGATGACCTATGTGATTTCGGCAGAACTTTAGAACCCTTAAGTTTGAGCTTGTGGGCTGACGTTCGACCCACTCGATCGTTGTGAATCCACCTTTCAGATGAGGTCTCTTCCAATCCTCTCGGAGTTCGTGCAGCCGAAACACGAGCTTCGAAGCATTCCGTTTCGCTCCAGTCGTTGGCCTTTATTGACTAAATTGTAACATGACGACCTATGTGATTTCGGCAGAACCTTTGAACCCTTAAGTTTGAGATTGTGGGCTGACATTCGACACACTCGATCGTTGTGAATCCACCTTTCAGATGAGGTCTCTTCCAAGCCTCTCGTAGGTCGTGCGGCCGAAACACGAGCGTCGAAGCATTCCGTTTCGCTCCAATACTAGTCCTTTGACTAAATTGTAACATGACGACCTATGTGATTTCGGCAGAACTTTTGATCCCTTAAGTTTGAGCTAGTGGGCTGACGTTCGACAGACTCGATCGTTGTGAATCCACCTTTCAGATGATGTCTCTTCCAATCCTCTCGGAGTTCGTGCAGCCGAAACACTAGCTTCGAAGCATTCCGTTTCGCTCCAGTAGTTGGCCTTTATTGACTAAATTGTAACATGACGACCTATTTGATTCATGCAGAACTTTTGAACCCTTAAGTTTTAACTAGTGGGCTGACGTTCGACACACTCGATCGTTGGGAATCCACCTTTCAGATGAGGTCTCTTCCAAGCCTCTCGGAGTTCGTGCAGCCGAAACACGAGCTTCGAAGCATTCCGTTTCGCTCCAATACTAGGCCTTTATTGACTAAATTGTAACAATACAACCTGTGTGATTTCGGCAGAACTTTTGAACCCTTAAGTTTGAGCTTGTGGGCTGACGTTCGACACACTCGATCGTTGGGAATCCACCTTTCAGATGATGTCTCTTCCAATCCTCTCGGAGTTCGTGCAGCCGAAACACGAGCTTCGAAGCATTCCGTTTCGCTCCAGTAGTTGGCCTTTATTGACTAAATTGTAACATGACGTCCGATATGATTTCGGCAGAACTTTTGAACCCTTAAGTTTGAGATTGTGGGATGACGTTCGACACACTCGATCGTTGGGAATCCACCTTTCAGATGAGGTCTCTTCCAAGCCTCTCGTAGGTCGTGCGACCGAAACACGAGCGTCGAAGCATTCCGTTTCGCTCCAGTCTTAGGCCTTTATTGACTAAATTGTAACATGACGACCGATATGATTTCGGCAGAGCTTTTGAACCCTGAAGTTTGAGCTAGTGGGCTGACGTTCGACACACTCGATCGTTGTGAATCCACCTTTCAGATGAGGTCTCTTCCAAGCCTCTCGGAGTTCGTGCAGCCGAAACCCGAGCTTCGAAGCATTCCGTTTCGCTCCAGTGGTAGGCCTTTATTGACTAAATTGCAACATGTCGACCTATGTGATTGCGGCAGAACTTTAGAACCCTTAAGTTTGAGCTAGTAGGCTGACCTTCGAAACACTCGATCGTTTTGAATCCACCTTTCAGATGACGTCTTTTCCAAGCTTCTCGGAGATCGTGCGGCAGAAACACGAGCGTCGAAGCATTCCGTTTAGCTCCAGTAGGAAGCCTTTATTGACTAAATTGTAACATGACGACCTATGTGATTTAGGCAGAACTTTTGAACCTTTAAGTTTGAGCTAGTAGACTGACATTCGACACACTCGATCGTTTTGAATCCACCTTTCAGATGAGGTCTCTTCCAAGCCTCTCGGAGGTCGTGCGGCTGAAACACGAGCGTCGAAGCATTCCGTTTCGCTCCAGTAGTAGGCCTTTATTGACTAAATTGTAACATGACGACCTATGTGATTTCGGCAGAACTTTTGAACCCTTAAGTTTGAGCTTGTGGGCTGACGTTCGACACACTCGATTGTTGTGAATCCACCTTTCAGATGAGGTCTCTTCCAAGCCTCTCGGAGGTCGTGCGGCCGAAACACAAGCGTCGAAGCATTCCGTTTCGCTCCAGTCGGAGGCCTTTATTGACTAAATTGTAACATGACGACCGATATGATTTCGGCACAACTTTTGAACCCTTAAGTTTGAGATTATGGGCTGACGTTCGACACACTCGATCGTTGGGAATCCAACTTTCAGATGAGGTCTCTTCCAAGCCTCTCGGAGGTCGTGCGGCCGACACACGAGCGTCGAAGCATTCCGTTTCGCTCCAGTACTAGTCCTTCGACTAAATTGTAACATGATGACCTATGTGATTTCGGCAGAACTTTTGAACCTTTAAGTTTGAGCGAGTAGACTGACATTCGACACACTCGATCGTTTTGAATCCACCTTTCAGATGAGTTCTCTTCCAAGCCTCTCGGAGGTCGTGCGGCTGAAACACGAGCGTCGAAGCATTCCGTTTCGCTCCAGTAGTAGGCCTTTATTGACTAAATTGAAACATGTCGACCTATGTGATTTCGGCTGAATTTTAGAACCTTTAATTTTGACCTAGTAGACTGACATTCGACACACTCGATCGTCTTGAATCCACCTTTCAGATGAGGTCTCTTCCAAGCCTCTCGGAGGTCGTGCGGCCGAAACACGAGCGTCGAAGCATTCCGTTTCGCTCCAGTAGTAGTCCTTTATTGACTAAATTGTAACATGATGACCTATGTGATTTCGGCAGAACTTTAGAACCCTTAAGTTTGAGCTTGTGGGCTGACGTTCGACCCACTCGATCGTTGTGAATCCACCTTTCAGATGAGGTCTCTTCCAATCCTCTCGGAGTTCGTGCAGCCGAAACACGAGCTTCGAAGCATTCCGTTTCGCTCCAGTCGTTGGCCTTTATTGACTAAATTGTAACATGACGACCTATGTGATTTCGGCAGAACCTTTGAACCCTTAAGTTTGAGATTGTGGGCTGACATTCGACACACTCGATCGTTGTGAATCCACCTTTCAGATGAGGTCTCTTCCAAGCCTCTCGTAGGTCGTGCGGCCGAAACACGAGCGTCGAAGCATTCCGTTTCGCTCCAATACTAGTCCTTTGACTAAATTGTAACATGACAACCTATGTGATTTCGGCAGAACTTTTGATCCCTTAAGTTTGAGCTAGTGGGCTGACGTTCGACAGACTCGATCGTTGTGAATCCACCTTTCAGATGATGTCTCTTCCAATCCTCTCGGAGTTCGTGCAGCCGAAACACTAGCTTCGAAGCATTCCGTTTCGCTCCAGTAGTTGGCCTTTATTGACTAAATTGTAACATGACGACCTATTTGATTTATGCAGAACTTTTGAACCCTTAAGTTTGAACTAGTGGGCTGACGTTCGACACACTCGATCGTTGGGAATCCACCTTTCAGATGAGGTCTCTTCCAAGCCTCTCGGAGTTCGTGCAGCCGAAACACGAGCTTCGAAGCATTCCGTTTCGCTCCAATACTAGGCCTTTATTGACTAAATTGTAACAATACAACCTGTGTGATTTCGGCAGAACTTTTGAACCCTTAAGTTTGAGCTTGTGGGCTGACGTTCGACACACTCGATCGTTGGGAATCCACCTTTCAGATGATGTCTCTTCCAATCCTCTCGGAGTTCGTGCAGCCGAAACACGAGCTTCGAAGCATTCCGTTTCGCTCCAGTAGTTGGCCTTTATTGACTAAATTGTAACATGACGTCCGATATGATTTCGGCAGAACTTTTGAACCCTTAAGTTTGAGATTGTGGGCTGACGTTCGACACACTCGATCGTTGGGAATCCACCTTTCAGATGAGGTCTCTTCCAAGCCTCTCGTAGGTCGTGCGACCGAAACACGAGCGTCGAAGCATTCCGTTTCGCTCCAGTCTTAGGCCTTTATTGACTAAATTGTAACATGACGACCGATATGATTTCGGCAGAGCTTTTGAACCCTGAAGTTTGAGCTAGTGGGCTGACGTTCGACACACTCGATCGTTGTGAATCCACCTTTCAGATGAGGTCTCTTCCAAGCCTCTCGGAGTTCGTGCAGCCGAAACCCGAGCTTCGAAGCATTCCGTTTCGCTCCAGTGGTAGGCCTTTATTGACTAAATTGCAACATGTCGACCTATGTGATTTCGGCAGAACTTTAGAACCCTTAAGTTTGAGCTAGTAGGCTGACCTTCGAAACACTCGATCGTTTTGAATCCACCTTTCAGATGACGTCTTTTCCAAGCTTCTCGGAGATCGTGCGGCAGAAACACGAGCGTCGAAGCATTCCGTTTAGCTCCAGTAGGAAGCCTTTATTGACCTAATTGTAACAAGGCGACCTATGTGATTTAGGCAGAACTTTAGAACCTTTAAGTTTGAGCTAGTAGACTGACATTCGACACACTCGATCGTTTTGAATCCACCTTTCAGATGAGGTCTCTTCCAAGCCTCTCGGAGGTCGTGCGGCTGAAACACGAGCGTCGAAGCATTCCGTTTCGCTCCAGTAGTAGGCCTTTATTGACTAAATTGTAACATGACGACCTATGTGATTTCGGCAGAACTTTTGAACCCTTAAGTTTGAGCTTGTGGGCTGACGTTCGACACACTCGATCGTTGTGAATCCACCTTTCAGATGAGGTCTCTTCCAAGCCTCTCGGAGGTCGTGCGGCCGAAACACAAGCGTCGAAGCATTCCGTTTCGCTCCAGTCGGAGGCCTTTATTGACTAAATTGTAACATGACGACCGATATGATTTCGGCAGAACTTTTGAACCCTTAAGTTTGAGATTATGGGCTGACGTTCGACACACTCGATCGTTGGGAATCCAACTTTCAGATGAGGTCTCTTCCAAGCCTCTCGGAGGTCGTGCGGCCGACACACGAGCGTCGAAGCATTCCGTTTCGCTCCAGTACTAGTCCTTCGACTAAATTGTAACATGATGACCTATGTGATTTCGGCAGAACTTTTGAACCTTTAAGTTTGAGCGAGTAGACTGACATTCGACACACTCGATCGTTTTGAATCCACCTTTCAGATGAGTTCTCTTCCAAGCCTCTCGGAGGTCGTGCGGCTGAAACACGAGCGTCGAAGCATTCCGTTTCGCTCCAGTAGTAGGCCTTTATTGACTAAATTGAAACATGTCGACCTATGTGATTTCGGCTGAATTTTAGAACCTTTAATTTTGACCTAGTAGACTGACATTCGACACACTCGATTGTCTTGAATCCACCTTTCAGATGAGGTCTCTTTCTTGCCTCTCGGAGGTCGTGCGGCTGAAACACGAGCGTCGAAGCATTCCGTTTCGCTCCAGTAGTAGGCCTTTATTGACTAAATTGAAACATGACGACCTATGTGATTTCGGCAGAACTTTTGATCCCTTAAGTTTGAGCTAGTGGGCTGACGTTCGACACACTCGATCGTTGTGAATCCACCTTTCAGATGAGGTCTCTTCCAATCCTCTCGGAGTTCGTGCAGCCGAAACACGAGCTTCGAAGCATTCCGTTTCGCTCCAGTCGTTGGCCTTTATTGACTAAATTGTAACATGACGACCTATGTGATTTCGGCAGAACCTTTGAACCCTTAAGTTTGAGATTGTGGGCTGACATTCGACACACTCGATCTTTGTGAATCCACCTTTCAGATGAGGTCTCTTCCAAGCCTCTCTGAGGTCGTGCGGCCGAAACACAAGCGTCGAAGCATTCCGTTTCGCTCCAGTCGTAGGCCTTTATTGACTAAATTGTAACATGACGACCGATATGATTTCGGCAGAACTTTTGAACCCTTAAGTTTGAGATTGTGGGCTGACGTTCGACACACTCGATCGTTGTGAATCCACCTTTCAGATGAGGTCTCTTCCAAGCCTCTCGTAGGTTCGTGCGGCCGAAAACACGAGCGTCGAAGCATTCCATTTCGCTCCAGTAGTAGGCCTACATTGACTAATTTGTAACATGACGACCTATGTGATTTCGGCAGAACTTTTGAACTCTTAAGTTTGAGCTAGTGGTCTGACGTTTGACACACTCGATCGTTGTGAATCCACCTTTCAGATGAGGTCTCTTCCAATCCTCTCGGAGTTCGTGCAGCCGAAACACGAGCTTCGAAGCATTCCGTTTCGCTCCAGTAGTTGGCCTTTAATGACTAAATTGAAACATGACGACCTATGTGATTTCGGCAGAACTTTTGATCCCTTAAGTTTGAGATTATGGGCTGACGTTCGACACACTCGATCGTTGTGAATCCACTTTTCAGATGAGGTCTCTTCCAAGCCTCTCGTAGGTCGTGCGACCGAAACACGAATGTCGAAGCATTCCGTTTCGCTCCAGTACTAGTCCTTTATTGACTAAATTGTAACATGACGACCTATGTGATTTCGGCAGAACTTTTGAACCCTTAAGTTTGAGCTTGTGGGCTGACGTTCGACACCCTCGATCGTTGTGAATCCACCTTTCAGATGAGGTCTCTTCCAAGCCACTCGGAGGTCGTGCGGCTGAAACACGAGCGTCGAAGCATTCCGTTTCGCTCCAGTAGTTGGCCTTTATTGACTAAATTGAAACATGACGACCTATGTGATTTCGGCAGAACTTTTGAACCCTTAAGTTTGAGCTAGTGTGCTGACCTTCGAAACACTCGATCGTTTTGAATCCACCTTTCAGATGACGTCTTTTCCAAGCTTCTCGGAGATCGTGCGGCCGAAACACGAGCGTCGAACCATTCCGTTTAGCTCCAGGAGTAGGCCTTTATTGACTAAATTGTCACATGATGACCTTTGTGATTTCGGCAGAACTTTTGAACCTTTAAGTTTGACCTAGTAGACTGACATTCGACACACTCGATCGTTTTGAATCCACCTTTCAGATGAGGTCTCTTCCAAGCTTCTCGGAGGTCGTGCGGCTGAAACACGAGCGTCGAAGCATTCCGTTTCGCTCCAGTAGTAGGCCTGTATTGACTAAATTGAAACATGACGACCTATGTGATTTCGGCAGAACTTTTGATCCCTTAAGTTTGAGCTAGTGGGCTGACCTTCGACACACTCGATCGTTGTGAATCCACCTTTCAGATGAGGTCTCTTCCAAGCCTCTCGGAGGTCGTGCGGCTGAAACACGAGCATCGAAGCATTCCGTTTCGCTCCAGTAGTAGGCCTTTATTGACTAAATTGAAACATGACGACCTATGTGATTTCGGCAGAACCTTTGAACCCTTAAGTTTGAGATTGTGGGCTGACATTCGACACACTCGATTGTTGTGAATCCACCTTTCAGATGAGGTCTCTTCCAAGCCTCTCGGAGGTCGTGCGGCCGAAACACGAGCGTCGAAGCATTCCGTTTCGCTCCAGTAGTAGTCCTTTATTGACTAAATTGTAAGATGATGACCTATGTGATTTCGGCAGAACTTTAGAACCCTTAAGTTTGAGCTAGTATGCTGACCTTCGACACACTCGATCGTTTTGAATCCACCTTTCAGATGACGTCTTTTCCAAGCTTCTCGGAGATCGTGCGGCCGAAACACGAGCGTCGAAGCCTTCCGTTTAGCTCCAGTAGTTGGCCTTTATTGACTAAATTGTAACATGACGACCTATGTGATTTATGCAGAAATTTTGAACCCTTAAGTTTGAACTAGTGGGCTGACGTTCGACACACTCGATCGTTGGGAATCCACCTTTCAGATGAGGTCTCTTCCAAGCCTCTCGGAGTTCGTGCAGCCGAAACACGAGCTTCGAAGCATTCCGTTTCGCTCCAATACTAGGCCTTTATTGACTAAATTGTAACATGACGACCTATATGATTTATGCAGAACTTTTGAACCCTTAAGTTTGAACTAGTGGGCTGACGTTCAACACACTCGATCGTTGGGAATCCACCTTTCAGATGAGGTCTCTTCCAAGCCTCTCGTAGGTCGTGCGGCCGAAACACGAGCGTCGAAGCATTCCGTTTCGCTCCAGTACTAGTCCTTCGACTAAATTGTAACATGATGACCTATGTGATTTCGGCAGAACTTTTGAACCCTTAAGTTTGAGCTTGTGGGCTGACGTTCGACACACTCGATCGTTGTGAATCCACCTTTCAGATGAGGTCTCTTCCAAGCCTCTCGGAGGTCGTGCGGCTGAAACACGAGCGTCGAAGCATTCAATTTCACTCCAGTAGTAGGCCTTTATTGACTAAATTGAAACATGACGACCTATGTGATTTCGGCAGAACTTTTGAACCCTTAAGTTTGAGCTAGAATGCTGACGTTCGACACACTCGATCGTTGTGAATCCACCTTTCAGATGAGGTCTCTTCCAATCCTCTCGGAGTTCGTGCAGCCGAAACACGAGCTTCGAAGCATTCCGTTTCGCTCCAATAGTAGGCCTTTATTGACTAAATTGTAACATGACGACCTGTGTGATTTCGGCAGAACCTTTGAACCCTTAAGTTTGAGATTGTGGGCTGACATTCGACACACTCGATCGTTGTGAATCCACCTTTCAGATGAGGTCTCTTCCAAGCCTCTCGGAGGTCGTGCGGCCGAAACACGAGCGTCGAAGCATTCCGTTTCGCTCTAGTGGTAGTCCTTTATTGACTAAATTGTAACATGATGACCTATGTGATTTCGGCAGAACTTTAGAACCCTTAAGTTTGAGCTAGTAGGCTGACCTTCGAAACACTCGATCGTTTTGAATCCACCTTTCAGATGACGTCTTTTCCAAGCTTCTCGGAGATCGTGCGGCCGAAACACGAGCGTCGAAGCATTCCGTTTAGCTCCAGTAGGAAGCCTTTATTGACTAAATTGTAACATGACGACCTATGTGATTTAGGCAGAACTTTTGAACCTTTAAGTTTGAGCTAGTAGACTGACATTCGACACACTCGATCGTTTTGAATCCACCTTTCAGATGAGGTCTCTTCCAAACCTCTCGGAGGTCGTGCGGCCGAAACACAAGCGTCGAAGCATTCCGTTTCTCTCCAGTCATAGGCCTTTATTGACTAAATTGTAACATGACGACCGATATGATTTCGGCAGAACTTTTGAACCCTTAGGTTTGAGATTGTGGGCTGACGTTCGACACACTCGTTCGTTGGGAATCCACCTTTCAGATTAGGTCTCTTCCAAGCCTCTCGTAGGTCGTGCGACCGAAACACGAGCGTCAAAGCATTCCGTTTCGCTCCAGTACTAGTCCTTTATTGACTAAATTGTAACATGACGACCTATGTGATTTCGGCAGAGCTTTTGAACCCTTAAGTTTGAGCTTGTGGGCTGACGTTCGACACACCCGATCGTTGTGAATCCACCTTTCAGATGAGGTCTCTTCCAAGCCTCTCGGAGGTCGAGCGGCTGAAACACGAGCGTCGAAGCATTCCGTTTCGCTCCAGTAGTTGGCCTTTATTGACTAAATTGAAACATGACGACCTATGTGATTTCGGCAGAACTTTTGAACCCTTAAGTTTGAGCTAGTGGGCTGATGTTCGACACACTCGATCGCTGTGAATCCACCTTTCAGATGAGGTCTCTTCCAATCCTCTCGGAGTTCGTGCGGCCGAGCGACGACTGTCAAAGCATTCAGTTTCGCTCCAGTAGTAGGCCTTTATTGACTAAATTGTAACATGTTGACCTATGTGATTTCGGCAGAACTTTAGAACCCTTAAGTTTGAGCTAGTATGCTGACCTTCGAGACACTCGATCGTTTTGAATCCACCTTTCAGATGAGGTCTCTTCCAAGCCTCTCGGAGGTCGTGCGGCTAAACACGAGCGTCGAAGCATTCCGTTTCGCTCCAGTAGTAGGCCTTTATTGACTAAATTGAAACATGACGACCTGTGTGATTTCGGCAGAACTTTTGAACCCTTAAGTTTGAGCTCGTGGGCTGACGTTCGACACACTCGATAGTTGTGAATCCACCTTTCAGATGAGGTCTCTTCCAATCCTCTCGGAGTTCGTGCAGCCGAAACACGAGCTTCGAAGCATTCTGTTTCGCTCCAGTAGTTGGCCTTTATTGACTAAATTGTAACATGACGACCTATGTGATTTCGGCAGAACTTTGAACCTTTAAGTTTGAGCTAGTAGACTGACATTCGACACACTCGATCGGTTTGAATCCACCTTTCAGATGAGGTCTCTTCCAAGCCTGAAACACGAGCGTCGAAGCATTCCGTTTCGCTCCAGTAGTAGGCCTTTATTGACTAAATTGAAACATGACGACCTATGTGATTTCGGCAGAACTTTTGATCCCTTAAGTTTGAGCTAGTGGAATGACGTTCGACACACTCGATCGTTGTGAATCCACCTTTCAGATGAGGTCTCTTCCAAGGCTCTCGGAGGTCGTGCGGCCGAAACACGAGCGTCGAAGCATTCCGTTTCGCTCCAGTAGTAGGCCTATATTGACTAAATTGTAACATGACAACCTATGTGATTTCGGCAGAACTTTAGAACGCTTAAGTTTGAGCTAGTAGGCTGACCTTCGAAACACTCGATCGTTTTGAATCCACCTTTCAGATGACGTCTTTTCCAAGCTTCTCGGAGATCGTGCGGCCGAAACACGAGCGTCGAACCATTCCGTTTAGCTCCAGTAGGAAGACTTTATTGACTAAATTGTAACATGACGACCTATGTGATTTAGGCAGAACTTTTGAACCTTTAAGTTTGAGCTAGTAGACTGACATTCGACACACTCGATCGTTTTGAATCCACCTTTCAGATGAGGTCTCTTCCAAGCCTCTCGGAGGTCGTGCGGCTGAAACACGAGCGTCGAAGCATTCCGTTTCGCTCCAGTAGTAGGCCTTTATTGACTAAATTGAAACATGACGACCTATGTGATTTCGGCAGAACTTTTGAACCCTTAAGTTTGAGCTAGTGGGCTGACGTTCGACACACTCGATCGTTGTGAATCCACCTTTCAGATGAGGTCTCTTCCAATCCTCTCGGAGTACGTGCAGCCGAAACACGAGCTTCGAAGCATTCCGTTTCGCTCCAATGGTAGGCCTTTATTGACTAAATTGTAACATGACAACCTGTGTTATTTCGGCAGAACTTTTGAACCCTTAAGTTTGAGATTGTGGGCTGACCTTCGAAACACTCGATCGTTTTGAATCCACCTTTCAGATGACGTCTTTTCCAAGCTTCTCGGAGATCGTGCGGCCGAAACACGAGCGTCGAAGCATTCCGTTTAGCTCCAGTAGGAAGCCTTTATTGACTAAATTGTAACATGACGACCGATATGATTTCGGCAGAACTTTTGAACCCTTAAGTTTGAGATTGTGGGCTGACGTTCGACACACTCGATCGTTGTGAATCCACCTTTCAGATGAGGTCTCTTCCAAGCCTCTCGTAGGTCGTGCGGCCGAAAACACGAGCGTCGAAGCATTCCATTTCGCTCCAGTAGTAGGCCTACATTGACTAATTTGTAACATGACGACCTATGTGATTTCGGCAGAACTTTTGAACCCTTAAGTTTGAGCTAGTGGTCTGACGTTTGACACACTCGATCGTTGTGAATCCACCTTTCAGATGAGGTCTCTTCCAATCCTCTCGGAGTTCGTGCAGCCGAAACACGAGCTTCGAAGCATTCCGTTTCGCTCCAGTAGTTGGCCTTTAATGACTAAATTGAAACATGACGACCTATGTGATTTCGGCAGAACTTTTGATCCCTTAAGTTTGAGATTATGGGCTGACGTTCGACACACTCGATCGTTGTGAATCCACTTTTCAGATGAGGTCTCTTCCAAGCCTCTCGTAGGTCGTGCGACCGAAACACGAGTGTCGAAGCATTCCGTTTCGCTCCAGTACTAGTCCTTTATTGACAAAATTGTAACATGACGACCTATGTGATTTCGGCAGAACTTTTGAACCCTTAAGTTTGAGCTTGTGGGCTGACGTTCGACACCCTCGATCGTTGTGAATCCACCTTTCAGATGAGGTCTCTTCCAAGCCACTCGGAGATCGTGCGGCCGAAACACGAGCGTCGAACCATTCCGTTTAGCTCCAGGAGTAGGCCTTTATTGACTAAATTGTCACATGATGACCTTTGTGATTTCGGCAGAACTTTTGAACCTTTAAGTTTGACCTAGTAGACTGACATTCGACACACTCGATCGTTTTGAATCCACCTTTCAGATGAGGTCTCTTCCAAGCTTCTCGGAGGTCGTGCGGCTGAAACACGAGCGTCGAAGCATTCCGTTTCGCTCCAGTAGTAGGCCTGTATTGACTAAATTGAAACATGACGACCTATGTGATTTCGGCAGAACTTTTGATCCCTTAAGTTTGAGCTAGTGGGCTGACCTTCGACACACTCGATCGTTGTGAATCCACCTTTCAGATGAGGTCTCTTCCAAGCCTCTCGGAGGTCGTGCGGCTGAAACACGAGCATCGAAGCATTCCGTTTCGCTCCAGTAGTAGGCCTTTATTGACTAAATTGAAACATGACGACCTATGTGATTTCGGCAGAACCTTTGAACCCTTAAGTTTGAGATTGTGGGCTGACATTCGACACACTCGATTGTTGTGAATCCACCTTTCAGATGAGGTCTCTTCCAAGCCTCTCGGAGGTCGTGCGGCCGAAACAGGAGCGTCGAAGCATTCCGTTTCGCTCCAGTAGTAGGCCTTTATTGACTAAATTGAAACATGCCGACCTATGTGATTTCGGCAGAACTTTTGATCCCTTAAGTTTGAGCTAGTGGGCTGACGTTCGACAGACTCGATCGTTGTGAATCCACCTTTCAGATGATGTCTCTTCCAATCCTCTCTGAGTTCGTGCAGCCGAAACACGAGCTTCGAAGCATTCCGTTTCGCTCCAGTAGTTGGCCTTTATTGACTAAATTGTAACATGACGACCTATGTGATTTATGCAGAAATTTTGAACCCTTAAGTTTGAACTAGTGGGCTGACGTTCGACACACTCGATCGTTGGGAATCCACCTTTCAGATGAGGTCTCTTCCAAGCCTCTCGGAGTTCGTGCAGCCGAAACACGAGCTTCGAAGCATTCCATTTCGCTCCAATACTAGGCCTTTATTGACTAAATTGTAACATGACGACCTATATGATTTATGCAGAACTTTTGAACCCTTAAGTTTGAACTAGTGGGCTGACGTTCGACACACTCGATCGTTGGGAATCCACCTTTCAGATGAGGTCTCTTCCAAGCCTCTCGTAGGTCGTGCGGCCGAAACACGAGCGTCGAAGCATTCCGTTTCGCTCCAGTACTAGTCCTTCGACTAAATTGTAACATGATGACCTATGTGATTTCGGCAGAACTTTTGAACCCTTAAGTTTGAGCTTGTGAGCTGACGTTCGACACACTCGATCGTTGTGAATCCACCTTTCAGATGAGGTCTCTTCCAAGCCTCTCGGAGGTCGTGCGGCTGAAACACGAGCGTCGAAGCATTCAATTTCGCTCCAGTAGTAGGCCTTTATTGACTAAATTGAAACATGACGACCTATGTGATTTCGGCAGAACTTTTGAACCCTTAAGTTTGAGCTAGAATGCTGACGTTCGACACACTCGATCGTTGTGAATCCACCTTTCAGATGAGGTCTCTTCCAATCCTCTCGGAGTTCGTGCAGCCGAAACACGAGCTTCGAAGCATTCCGTTTCGCTCCAATAGTAGGCCTTTATTGACTAAATTGTAACATGACGACCTGTGTGATTTCGGCAGAACCTTTGAACCCTTAAGTTTGAGATTGTGGGCTGACATTCGACACACTCGATCGTTGTGAATCCACCTTTCAGATGAGGTCTCTTCCAAGCCTCTCGGAGGTCGTGCGGCCGAAACACGAGCGTCGAAGCATTCCGTTTCGCTTTAGTGGTAGTCCTTTATTGACTAAATTGTAACATGATGACCTATGTGATTTCGGCAGAACTTTAGAACCCTTAAGTTTGAGCTAGTAGGCTGACCTTCGAAACACTCGATCGTTTTGAATCCACCTTTCAGATGACGTCTTTTCCAAGCTTCTCGGAGATCGTGCGGCCGAAACACGAGCGTCGAAGCATTCCGTTTAGCTCCAGTAGGAAGCCTTTATTGACTAAATTGTAACATGACGACCTATGTGATTTAGGCAGAACTTTTGAACCTTTAAGTTTGAGCTAGTAGACTGACATTCGACACACTCGATCGTTTTGAATCCACCTTTCAGATGAGGTCTCTTCCAAACCTCTCGGAGGTCGTGCGGCCGAAACACAAGCGTCGAAGCATTCCGTTTCTCTCCAGTCATAGGCCTTTATTGACTAAATTGTAACATGACGACCGATATGATTTCGGCAGAACTTTTGAACCCTTAGGTTTGAGATTGTGGGCTGACGTTCGACACACTCGTTCGTTGGGAATCCACCTTTCAGATGAGGTCTCTTCCAAGCCTCTCGTAGGTCGTGCGACCGAAACACGAGCGTCAAAGCATTCCGTTTCGCTCCAGTACTAGTCCTTTATTGACTAAATTGTAACATGACGACCTATGTGATTTCGGCAGAGCTTTTGAACCCTTAAGTTTGAGCTTGTGGGCTGACGTTCGACACACCCGATCGTTGTGAATCCACCTTTCAGATGAGGTCTCTTCCAAGCCTCTCGGAGGTCGAGCGGCTGAAACACGAGCGTCGAAGCATTCCGTTTCGCTCCAGTAGTTGGCCTTTATTGACTAAATTGAAACATGACGACCTATGTGATTTCGGCAGAACTTTTGAACCCTTAAGTTTGAGCTAGTGGGCTGATGTTCGACACACTCGATCGCTGTGAATCCACCTTTCAGATGAGGTCTCTTCCAATCCTCTCGGAGTTCGTGCGGCCGAGCGACGACTGTCAAAGCATTCAGTTTCGCTCCAGTAGTAGGCCTTTATTGACTAAATTGTAACATGTTGACCTATGTGATTTCGGCAGAACTTTAGAACCCTTAAGTTTGAGCTAGTAGGCTGACCTTCGAGACACTCGATCGTTTTGAATCCACCTTTCAGATGAGGTCTCTTCCAAGCCTCTCGGAGGTCGTGCGGCTAAACACGAGCGTCGAAGCATTCCGTTTCGCTCCAGTAGTAGGCCTTTATTGACTAAATTGAAACATGACGACCTGTGTGATTTCGGCAGAACTTTTGAACCCTTAAGTTTGAGCTCGTGGGCTGACGTTCGACACACTCGATAGTTGTGAATCCACCTTTCAGATGAGGTCTCTTCCAATCCTCTCGGAGTTCGTGCAGCCGAAACACGAGCTTCGAAGCATTCTGTTTCGCTCCAGTAGTTGGCCTTTATTGACTAAATTGTAACATGACGACCTATGTGATTTCGGCAGAACTTTTGAACCTTTAAGTTTGAGCTAGTAGACTGACATTCGACACACTCGATCGGTTTGAATCCACCTTTCAGATGAGGTCTCTTCCAAGCCTGAAACACGAGCGTCGAAGCATTCCGTTTCGCTCCAGTAGTAGGCCTTTATTGACTAAATTGAAACATGACGACCTATGTGATTTCGGCAGAACTTTTGATCCCTTAAGTTTGAGCTAGTGGAATGACGTTCGACACACTCGATCGTTTTGAATCCACCTTTCAGATGAGGTCTCTTCCAAGCCTCTCGGAGGTCGTGCGGCTGAAACACGAGCGTCGAAGCATTCCGTTTCGCTCCAGTAGTAGGCCTTTATTGACTAAATTGAAACATGACGACCTATGTGATTTCGGCAGAACTTTTGAACCCTTAAGTTTGAGCTAGTGGGCTGACGTTCGACACACTCGATCGTTGTGAATCCACCTTTCAGATGAGGTCTCTTCCAATCCTCTCGGAGTACGTGCAGCCGAAACACGAGCTTCGAAGCATTCCGTTTCGCTCCAATGGTAGGCCTTTATTGACTAAATTGTAACATGACAACCTGTGTTATTTCGGCAGAACTTTTGAACCCTTAAGTTTGAGATTGTGGGCTGACCTTCGAAACACTCGATCGTTTTGAATCCACCTTTCAGATGACGTCTTTTCCAAGCTTCTCGGAGATCGTGCGGCCGAAACACGAGCGTCGAAGCATTCCGTTTAGCTCCAGTAGGAAGCCTTTATTGACTAAATTGTAACATGACGACCTATGTGATTTAGGCAGAACTTTTGAACCTTTAAGTTTGAGCTAGTAGACTGACATTCGACACACTCGATCGTTTTGAATCCACCTTTCAGATGAGGTCTCTTCCAAGCCTCTCGGAGGTTGTGCGGCTGAAACACGAGCGTCGAAGCATTCCGTTTCGCTCTAGTGGTAGTCCTTTATTGACTAAATTGAAACATGACGACCTATGTGATTTCGGCAGAACTTTTAATCCCTTAAGTTTGAGCTAGTGGGCTGACGTTCGACAGACTCGATCGTTGTGAATCCACCTTTCAGATGATGTCTCTTCCAATCCTCTCGGAGTTCGTGCAGCCGAAACACGAGCTTCGAAGCATTCCGTTTCGCTCCAGTAGTTGGCCTTTATTGACTAAATTGTAACATGACGACCTATGTGATTCAGGCAGAACTTTTGAACCTTTAAGTTTGAGCTAGTAGACTGACATTCGACACACTCGATCGTTTTGAATCCACCTTTCAGATGAGGTCTCTTCCAAACCTCTCGGAGGTCGTGCCGCCGAAACACAAGCGTCGAAGCATTCCGTTTCTCTCCAGTCATAGGCCTTTATTGACTAAATTGTAACATGACGACCGATATGATTTCGGCAGAACTTTTGAACCCTTAGGTTTGAGATTGTGGGCTGACGTTCGACACACTCGTTCGTTGGGAATCCACCTTTCAGATGAGGTCTCTTCCAAGCCTCTCGTAGGTCGTGCGACCGAAACACGAGCGTCAACGCATTCCGTTTCGCTCCAGTACTAGTCCTTTATTGACTAAATTGTAACATGACGACCTATGTGATTTCGGCAGAGCTTTTGAACCCTTAAGTTTGAGCTTGTGGGCTGACGTTCGACACACCCGATCGTTGTGAATCCACCTTTCAGATGAGGTCTCTTCCAAGCCTCTCGGAGGTCGAGCGGCTGAAACACGAGCGTCGAAGCATTCCGTTTCGCTCCAGTAGTTGGCCTTTATTGACTAAATTGAAACATGACGACCTATGTGATTTCGGCAGAACTTTTGAACCCTTAAGTTTGAGCTAGTGGGCTGATGTTCGACACACTCGATCGCTGTGAATCCACCTTTCAGATGAGGTCTCTTCCAATCCTCTCGGAGTTCGTGCGGCCGAGCGACGACTGTCAAAGCATTCAGTTTCGCTCCAGTAGTAGGCCTTTATTGACTAAATTGTAACATGTTGACCTATGTGATTTCGCAGAACTTTAGAACCCTTAAGTTTGAGCTAGTAGGCTGACCTTCGAGACACTCGATCGTTTTGAATCCACCTTTCAGATGAGGTCTCTTCCAAGCCTCTCGGAGGTCGTGCGGCTAAACACGAGCGTCGAAGCATTCCGTTTCGCTCCAGTAGTAGGCCTTTATTGACTAAATTGAAACATGACGACCTGTGTGATTTCGGCAGAACTTTTGAACCCTTAAGTTTGAGCTCGTGGGCTGACGTTCGACACACTCGATAGTTGTGAATCCACCTTTCAGATGAGGTCTCTTCCAATCCTCTCGGAGTTCGTGCAGCCGAAACACGAGCTTCGAAGCATTCTGTTTCGCTCCAGTAGTTGGCCTTTATTGACTAAATTGTAACATGACGACCTATGTGATTTCGGCAGAACTTTTGAACCTTTAAGTTTGAGCTAGTAGACTGACATTCGACACACTCGATCGGTTTGAATCCACCTTTCAGATGAGGTCTCTTCCAAGCCTGAAACACGAGCGTCGAAGCATTCCGTTTCGCTCCAGTAGTAGGCCTTTATTGACTAAATTGAAACATGACGACCTATGTGATTTCGGCAGAACTTTTGATCCCTTAAGTTTGAGCTAGTGGAATGACGTTCGACACACTCGATCGTTGTGAATCCACCTTTCAGATGAGGTCTCTTCCAAGCCTCTCGGAGGTCGTGCGGCCGAAACACGAGCGTCGAAGCATTCCGTTTCGCTCCAGTAGTAGGCCTATATTGACTAAATTGTAACATGACGACCTATGTGATTTCGGCAGAACTTTAGAACGCTTAAGTTTGAGCTAGTAGGCTGACCTTCGAAACACTCGATCGTTTTGAATCCACCTTTCAGATGACGTCTTTTCCAAGCTTCTCGGAGATCGTGCGGCCGAAACACGAGCGTCGAACCATTCCGTTTAGCTCCAGTAGGAAGACTTTATTGACTAAATTGTAACATGATGACCTATGTGATTTAGGCAGAACTTTTGAACCTTTAAGTTTGAGCTAGTAGACTGACATTCGACACACTCGATCGTTTTGAATCCACCTTTCAGATGAGGTCTCTTCCAAGCCTCTCGGAGGTCGTGCGGCTGAAACACGAGCGTCGAAGCATTCCGTTTCGCTCCAGTAGTAGGCCTTTATTGACTAAATTGAAACATGACGACCTATGTGATTTCGGCAGAACTTTTGAACCCTTAAGTTTGAGCTAGTGGGCTGACGTTCGACACACTCGATCGTTGTGAATCCACCTTTCAGATGAGGTCTCTTCCAATCCTCTCGGAGTACGTGCAGCCGAAACACGAGCTTCGAAGCATTCCGTTTCGCTCCAATGGTAGGCCTTTATTGACTAAATTGTAACATGACAACCTGTGTTATTTCGGCAGAACTTTTGAACCCTTAAGTTTGAGATTGTGGGCTGACCTTCGAAACACTCGATCGTTTTGAATCCACCTTTCAGATGACGTCTTTTCCAAGCTTCTCGGAGATCGTGCGGCCGAAACACGAGCGTCGAAGCATTCCGTTTAGCTCCAGTAGGAAGCCTTTATTGACTAAATTGTAACATGACGACCTATGTGATTTAGGCAGAACTTTTGAACCTTTAAGTTTGAGCTAGTAGACTGACATTCGACACACTCGATCGTTTTGAATCCACCTTTCAGATGAGGTCTCTTCCAAGCCTCTCGGAGGTTGTGCGGCTGAAACACGAGCGTCGAAGCATTCCGTTTCGCTCCAGTAGTAGGCCTTTATTGACTAAATTGAAACATGACGACCTATGTGATTTCGGCAGAACTTTTAATCCCTTAAGTTTGAGCTAGTGGGCTGACGTTCGACAGACTCGATCGTTGTGAATCCACCTTTCAGATGATGTCTCTTCCAATCCTCTCGGAGTTCGTGCAGCCGAAACACGAGCTTCGAAGCATTCCGTTTCGCTCCAGTAGTTGGCCTTTATTGACTAAATTGTAACATGACGACCTATGTGATTTATGCAGAACTTTTGAACCTTTAAGTTTGAGCTAGTAGTCTGACATTCGACACACTCGATCGTTTTGAATCCACCTTTAAGGTGAGGTCTCTTCCAAGCCTCTCGGAGGTCGTGCGGCCGAAACACAAGCGTCGAAGCATTCCGTTTCGCTCCAGTCGTAGGCCTTTATTGACTAAATTGTAACATGACGACCGATATGATTTCGGCAGAACTTTTGAACCCTTAAGTTTGAGATTGTGGGCTGACGTTCGACACACTCGTTCGTTGGGAATCCACCTTTCAGATGAGGTCTCTTCCAAGCCTCTCGTAGGTCGTGCGACCGAAACACGAGCGTCGAAGCATTCCGTTTCGCTCCAGTACTAGTCCTTTATTGACTAAATTGTAACATGACGACCTATGTGATTTCGGCAGAGCTTTTGAACCCTTAAGTTTGAGCTTGTGGGCTGACGTTCGACACACTCGATCGTTGTGAATCCACCTTTCAGATGAGGTCTCATCCAAGCCTCTCGGAGGTCGAGCGGCTGAAACACGAGCGTCGAAGCATTCCGTTTCGCTCCAGTAGTTGGCCTTTATTGACTAAATTGAAACATGACGACCTATGTGATTTCGGCAGAACTTTTGAACCCTTAAGTTTGAGCTAGTGGGCTGACGTTCGACACACTCGATCGCTGTGAATCCACCTTTCAGATGAGGTCTCTTCCAATCCTCTCGGAGTTCGTGCGGCTGAGCGACGACTGTCAAAGCATTCAGTTTCGCTCCAGTAGTAGGCCTTTATTGACTAAATTGTAACATGTTGACCTATGTGATTTCGGCAGAACTTTAGAACCCTTAAGTTTGAGCTAGTAGGCTCACCTTCGAGACACTCGATCGTTTTGAATCCACCTTTCAGATGACGTCTTTTCCAAGCTTCTCGGAGGTCGTGCGGCCGAAACATGAGCGTCGAAGCATTCCGTTTAGCTCCAGTAGGAGGTCTTTATTGACTAAATTGTAACATGACGACTTATGTGATTGAGGCAGAACTTTTGAACCTTTAAGTTTGAGCTAGTAGACTGACATTCGACACACCCGATCGTTTTGAATCCACCTTTCAGATGAGGTCTCTTCCAAGCCTCTCGGAGGTCGTGCGGCTGAAACACGAGCGTCGAAGCATTCCGTTTCGCTCCAGTAGTAGGCCTTTATTGACTAAATTGAAACATGACGACCTGTGTGATTTCGGCAGAACTTTTGAACCCTTAAGTTTGAGCTTGTGGGCTGACGTTCGACACACTCGATAGTTGTGAATCCACCTTTCAGATGAGGTCTCTTCCAATCCTCTCGGAATTCGTGCAGCCGAAACACGAGCTTCGAAGCATTCCGTTTCGCTCCAGTAGTAGGCCTTTTTTGACTAAATTGTAACATGACGACCTATGTGATTTCGGCAGAACTTTTGAACCCTTAAGTTTGAGCTTGTAGGCTTACATTCGATACACTCGATCGTTTTGAATCCACCTTTCAGATGAGGTCTCTTCCAAGCCTCTCGGAGGTCGTGCAGCCGAAACACAAGCGTCGAAGCATTCCGTTTCGCTCCAGTCTTAGGCCTTTATTGACTAAATTGTAACATGACGACCGATATGATTTCGGCAGAGCTTTTGAACCCTTAAGTTTGAGCTAGTGGGCTGACGTTCGACACACTCGATCGTTGTGACTCCACCTTTCAGATGAGGTCTCTTCCAATTCTCTCGGAGTTCGTGCAGCCGAAACCGAGCTTCGAAGCATTCCGTTTCGCTCCAATGGTAGGCCTTTGTTGACTAAATTGTAACATGTCGACCTATGTGATTTCGGCAGAACTTTAGAACCCTTAAGTTTGAGCTAGTAGGCTGACCTTCGAAACATTCGATCGTTTTGAATCCACCTTTCAGATGACGTCTTTTCCAAGCTTCTCGGAGATCGTGCGGCCGAAACACGAGCGTCGAAGCATTCCGTTTCGCTCCAGTAGTTGGCCTTTATTGACTAAATTGTAACATGACGACCCATGTGATTTATGCAGAACATTTGAACCCTTAAGTTTGAACTAGTGGGCTGACGTTCGACACACTCGATCGTTGGGAATCTACCTTTCAGATGAGGTCTCTTCCAAACCTCTCGTAGGTCGGTCGGCCGAAACACGAGCGTCGAAGCATTCCGTTTCGCTCCAGGACTAGTCCTTTGACTAAATTGTAACATGACGACCTATGTGATTTCGGCAGAACTTTTGAACCCTTAAGTTTGAGCTTGTGGGCTGACGTTCGACACACTCGATCGTTGTGAATCCACCTTTCAGATGAGGTCTCTTCCAAGCCTCTCGGAGGTCGTGCGGCTGAAACACGAGCATCGAAGCATTGCGTTTCGCTCCAGTAGTAGGCCTTTATTGACTAAATTGAAACATGACGACCTTTGTGATTTCGGCAGAACTTTGGAACCCTTAAGTTTGAGCTAGTGGGCTGACGTTCGACACACTCGATCGTTGTGAATCCACCTTTCATATGAGGTCTCTTCCAATCCTCTCTGAGTTCGTGCAGCCGAAACACAAGCATCGAAGCATTCCGTTTCGCTCCAGTCGTAGGCCTTTATTGACTAAATTGTAACATGACGACCGATATGATTTCGGCAGAACTTTTGAACCCTTAAGTTTGAGATTGTGGGCTGACGTTCGACACACTCGATCGTTGTGAATCCACCTTTCATATGAGGTCTCTTCCAATCCTCTCTGAGTTCGTGCAGCCGAAACACGAGCTTCGAAGCATTCCATTTCGCTCCAATAGTAGGCCTTTATTGACTAAATTGTAACATGACGACCTATGTGATTTCGGCAGAACCTTTGAACCCTTAAGTTTGAGATTGTGGGCTGACATTCGACACACTCGATCGTTATGAATCCACCTTTCAGATGAGGTCTCTTCCAAGCCTCTCTGAGGTCGTGCGGCCGAAACACAAGCATCGAAGCATTCCGTTTCGCTCCAGTCGTAGGCCTTTATTGACTAAATTGTAACATGACGACCGATATGATTTCGGCAGAACTTTTGAACCCTTAAGTTTGAGATTGTGGGCTGACGTTCGACACACTCGATCGTTGTGAATCCACCTTTCAGATGAGGTCTCTTCCAAGCCTCTCGTAGGTCGTGCGACCGAAACACGAGCGTCGAAGCATTCCGTTTCGCTCCAGTACTAGTCCTTTATTGACTAAATTGTAACATGACGACCTATGTGATTTCGGCAGAACTTTTGAACCCTTAAGTTTGAGCTAGTGGGCTGACGTTCGACACACTCGATCGCTGTGAATCCACCTTTCAGATGAGGTCTCTTCCAATCCTCTCGGAGTTCGTGCGGCCGAGCGACGACTGTCAAAGCATTCAGTTTTGCTCCAGTAGTAGGCCTTTATTGACTAAATTGTAACATGTTGACCTATGTGATTTCGGCAGAACTTTAGAACCCTTAAGTTTGAGCTAGTAGGCTCACCTTCGAGACACTCGATCGTTTTGAATCCACCTTTCAGATGACGTCTTTTCCAAGCTTCTCGGAGGTCGTGCGGCCGTAACACGAGCGTCGAAGCATTCCGTTTAGCTCCAGTAGGAGGTCTTTATTGACTAAATTGTAACATGACGACTTATGTGATTGAGGCAGAACTTTTGAACCTTTAAGTTTGAGCTAGTAGACTGACATTCGACACACTCGATCGTTTTGAATCCACCTTTCAGATGAGGTCTCTTCCAAGCCTCTCGGAGGTCGTGCGGCTGAAACACGAGCGTCGAAGCATTCCGTTTCGCTCCAGTAGTAGGCCTTTATTGACTAAATTGAAACATGACGACCTGTGTGATTTCGGCAGAACTTTTGAACCCTTAAGTTTGAGCTCGTGGGCTGACGTTCGACACACTCGATAGTTGTGAATCCACCTTTCAGATGAGGTCTCTTCCAATCCTCTCTGAGTTCGTGCAGCCGAAACACGAGCTTCGAAGCATTCCGTTTCGCTCCAGTAGTAGGCCTTTTTTGACTAAATTGTAACATGACGACCTATGTGATTTCGGCAGAACTTTTGAACCCTTAAGTTTGAGCTTGTAGGCTTACATTCGATACACTCGATCGTTTTGAATCCACCTTTCAGATGAGGTCTCTTCCAAGCCTCTCGGAGGTCGTGCGGCCGAAACACAAGCGTCGAAGCATTCCGTTTCGCTCCAGTCTTAGGCCTTTATTGACTAAATTGTAACATGACGACCGATATGATTTCGGCAGAGCTTTTGAACCCTTAAGTTTGAGCTAGTGGGCTGACGTTCGACACACTCGATCGTTGTGACTCCACCTTTCAGATGAGGTCTCTTCCAATTCTCTCGGAGTTCGTGCAGCCGAAACCGAGCTTCGAAGCATTCCGTTTCGCTCCAATGGTAGGCCTTTATTGACTAAATTGTAACATGTCGACCTATGTGATTTCGGCAGAACTTTAGAACCCTTAAGTTTGAGCTAGTAGGCTGACCTTCGAAACATTCGATCGTTTTGAATCCACCTTTCAGATGACGTCTTTTCCAAGCTTCTCGGAGATCGTGCGGCCGAAACACGAGCGTCGAAGCATTCCGTTTCGCTCCAGTAGGAGGCCTTTATTGACTAAATAGTAACATGACGACCTATGTGATTTAGGCAGAACTTTTGAACCTTTAAGTTTGAGCTAATAGACTGACTTTCGACACACTCGATCGTTTTGAATCCACCTTTCAGATGAGGTCTCTTCCAAGCCTCTCGGAGGTCGTGCGGCCGAAAACACGAGCGTCGAAGCATTCCATTTCGCTCCAGTAGTAGGCCTACATTGACTAAATTGTAACATGACGACCTATGTGATTTCGGCAGAACTTTTGAACCCTTAAGTTTGAGCTAGTAGGCTGACCTTCGAGACAGTCGATCGTTTTGAATCCACCTCTCAGAAGACGTCTTTTCCAAGCTTCTCGGAGGTCGTGCGGCCGAAACACGAGCGTCGAAGCATTCCGTTTCGCTCCAGTAGTTGGCCTTTATTGACTAAATTGTAACATGACGACCTATGTGATTCATGCAGAACTTTTGAACCCTTAAGTTTGAACTAGTGGGCTGACGTTCGACACACTCGATCGTTGGGAATCCAACTTTCAGATGAGGTCTCTTCCAAACCTCTCGTAGGTCGTGCGGCCGAAACACGAGCGTCGAAGCATTCCGTTTCGCTCCAGGACTAGTCCTTTGACTAAATTGTAACATGACAACCTATGTGATTTCGGCAGAACTTTGGAACCCTTAAGTTTGAGCTAGTGGGCTGACGTGCGACACACTCGATCGTTGTGAATCCACCTTTCATATGAGGTCTCTTCCAATCTTCTCTGAGTTCGTGCAGCCGAAACACAAGCATCGAAGCATTCCGTTTCGCTCCAGTCGTAGGCCTTTATTGACTAAATTGTAACATGACGACCGATATGATTTCGGCAGAACTTTTGAACCCTTAAGTTTGAGATTGTGGGCTGACGTTCGACACACTCGATCGTTGTGAATCCACCTTTCAGATGAGGTCTCTTCCAAGCCTCTCGTAGGTCGTGCGACCGAAACACGAGCGTCGAAGCATTCCGTTTCGCTCCAGTACTAGTCCTTTATTGACTAAATTGTAACATGACGACCTATGTGATTTCGGCAGAACCTTTGAACCCTTAAGTTTGAGATTGTGGGCTGACATTCGACACACTCGATCGTTGTGAATCCACCTTTCAGATGTGGTCTCTTCCAAGCCTCTCTGAGGTCGTGCGGCCGAAACACAAGCATCGAAGCATTCCGTTTCGCTCCAGTCGTAGGCCTTTATTGACTAAATTGTAACATGACGACCGATATGATTTCGGCAGAACTTTTGAACCCTTAAGTTTGAGATTGTGGGCTGACGTTCGACACACTCGATCGTTGTGAATCCACCTTTCAGATGAGGTCTCTTCCAAGCCTCTCGTAGGTCGTGCGACCGAAACACGAGCGTCGAAGCATTCCGTTTCGCTCCAGTACTAGTCCTTTATTGACTAAATTGTAACATGACGACCTATGTGATTTCGGCAGAACTTTTGAACCCTTAAGTTTGAGCTTGTGGGCTGACGTTCGACATATTCGATCGTTGTGAATGCACCTTTCAGATGAGGTCTCTTCCAAGCCTCTCGGAGGTCGTGCGGATGAAACACGAGCGTCGAAGCATTCCGTTTCGCTCCTATAGTAGGCCTTTCTTGACTAAATTGTAACATGACGACCTATGTGATTTCGGCAGAACTTTTGAACCCTTAAGTTTGAGCTCGTGGGCTGACTTCGACGCACTCGATCATTTTGAATCCACCTTTCAAATGAGGTCTCTTCCAATCCTCTCGGAGGTCGTGCGGCTGAAACACGAGCGTCGAAGCATTCCGTTTCGCTCCAGGAGTAGGCCTTTATTGACTAAATTGTAACATGACGACCTATGTGATTTCGGCAGAACTTTTGAACCCTTAAGTTTGAGCTAGTAGGCTGACCTTAGAGACAGTCGATCGTTTTGAATCCACCTCTCAGAAGACGTCTTTTCCAAGCTTCTCGGAGGTCGTGCGGCCGAAACACGAGCGTCGAAGCATTCCGTTTCGCTCCAATAGTAGGCCTTTCTTGACTAAATTGTAACATGACGACCTATGTGATTTCGGCAGAACTTTTGAACCTTTAAGTTTGAGCTAATAGACTGACTTTCGACACACTCGATCGTTTTAAATCCACCTTTCAGATGAGGTCTCTTCCAAGCCTCTCGGAGGTCGTGCGGCCGAAAACACGAGCGTCGAAGCATTCCATTTCGCTCCAGTAGTAGGCCTACATTGACTAATTTGTAACATGACGACCTATGTGATTTCGGCAGAACTTTTGAAGCCTTAAGTTTGAGCTAGTGGTCTGACGTTTGACACACTCGATCGTTGTGAATCCACCTTTCAGATGAGGTCTCTTCCAAGCCTCTCGGAGGTCGTGCGGCTGAAACACGAGCGTCGAAGCATTCCGTTTCGCTCCAGTAGTAGGCCTTTATTGACTAAATTGAAACATGACGACCTATGTGATTTCGGCAGAACTTTTGAACCCTTAGGTTTGAGCTTGTGGGCTGACGTTCGACACACTCGATCGTTGTGAATCCACCTTTCAGATGAGGTCTCTTCCAATCCTCTCGGAGTTCGTGCAGCCGAAACACGAGCTTCGAAGCATTCCGTTTCGCTCCAGTAGTTGGCCTTTATTGACTAAATTGTAACATGACGACCCATGTGATTTATGCAGAACATTTGAACCCTTAAGTTTGAACTAGTGGGCTGACGTTCGACACACTCGATCGTTGGGAATCCACCTTTCAGATGAGGTCTCTTCCAAACCTCTCGTAGGTCGTGCGGCCGAAACACGAGCGTCGAAGCATTCCGTTTCGCTCCAGGACCAGTCCTTTGACTAAATTGTAACATGACGACCTATGTGATTTCGGCAGAACTTTTGAACCCTTAAGTTTGAGCTTGTGGGCTGACGTTCGACACACTCGATCGTTGTGAATCCACCTTTCAGATGAGGTATCTTCCAATCCTCTCTGAGTTCGTGCAGCCGAAACACGAGCTTCGAAGCATTCCGTTTCGCTCCAATAGTAGGCCTTTATTGACTAAATTGTAACATGACGACCTATGTGATTTCGGCAGAACCTTTGAACCCTTAAGTTTGAGATTGTGGGCTGACATTCGACACACTCGATCGTTGTGAATCCACCTTTCAGATGAGGTCTCTTCCAAGCCTCTCTGAGGTCGTGCGGCCGAAACACAAGCATCGAAGCATTCCGTTTCGCTCCAGTCGTAGGCCTTTATTGACGAAATTGTAACATGACGACCGATATGATTTCGGCAGAACTTTTGAACCCTTAAGTTTGAGATTGTGGGCTGACGTTCGACACACTCGATCGTTGTGAATCCACCTTTCAGATGAGGTCTCTTCCAAGCCTCTCGTAGGTCGTGCGACCGAAACACGAGCGTCGAAGCATTCCGTTTCGCTCCAGTACTAGTCCTTTATTGACTAAATTGTAACATGACAACCTATGTGATTTCGGCAGAACTTTTGAACCCTTAAGTTTGAGCTTGTGGGCTGACGTTCGACACACTCGATCGTTGTGAATCCACCTTTCATATGAGGTCTCTTCCAATCCTCTCTGAGTTCGTGCAGCCGAAACACGAGCTTCGAAGCATTCCGTTTCGCTCCAATAGTAGGCCTTTATTGACTAAATTGTAACATGACGACCTATGTGATTTCGGCAGAACCTTTGAACCCTTAAGTTTGAGATTGTGGGCTGACATTCGACACACTCGATCGTTGTGAATCCACCTTTCAGATGAGGTCTCTTCCAAGCCTCTCTGAGGTCGTGCGGCCGAAACACAAGCATCGAAGCATTCCGTTTCGCTCCAGTCGTAGGCCTTTATTGACTAAATTGTAACATGACGACCGATATGATTTCGGCAGAACTTTTGAACCCTTAAGTTTGAGATTGTGGGCTGACGTTCGACACACTCGATCGTTGTGAATCCACCTTTCAGATGAGGTCTCTTCCAAGCCTCTCGTAGGTCGTGCGACCGAAACACGAGCGTCGAAGCATTCCGTTTCGCTCCAGTACTAGTCCTTTATTGACTAAATTGTAACATGACAACCTATGTGATTTCGGCAGAACTTTTGAACCCTTAAGTTTGAGCTTGTGGGCTGACGTTCGACACACTCGATCGTTGTGAATCCACCTTTCAGATGAGGTCTCTTCCAAGCCTCTCGGAGGTCGTGCGGATGAAACACGAGCGTCGAAGCATTCCGTTTCGCTCCAATAGTAGGCCTTTCTTGACTAAATTGTAACATGACGACCTATGTGATTTCGGCAGAACTTTTGAACCCTTAAGTTTGAGCTCGTGGGCTGACTTCGACGCACTCGATCGTTTTGAATCCACCTTTCAAATGAGGTCTCTTCCAATCCTCTCGGAGGTCGTGCGGCTGAAACACGAGCGTCGAAGCATTCCGTTTCGCTCCAGGAGTAGGCCTTTATTGACTAAATTGTAACATGACGACCTATGTGATTTCGGCAGAACTTTTGAACCCTTAAGTTTGAGCTAGTAGGCTGACCTTCGAGACAGTCGATCGTTTTGAATCCACCTCTCAGAAGACGTCTTTTCCAAGCTTCTCGGAGGTCGTGCGGCCGAAACACGAGCGTCGAAGCATTCCGTTTCGCTCCAGTACTAGTCCTTTATTGACTAAATTGTAACATGACAACCTATGTGATTTCGGCAGAACTTTTGAACCCTTAAGTTTGAGCTTGTGGGCTGACGTTCGACACACTCGATCGTTGTGAATCCACCTTTCATATGAGGTCTCTTCCAATCCTCTCTGAGTTCGTGCAGCCGAAACACGAGCTTCGAAGCATTCCGTTTCGCTCCAATAGTAGGCCTTTATTGACTAAATTGTAACATGACGACCTATGTGATTTCGGCAGAACCTTTGAACCCTTAAGTTTGAGATTGTGGGCTGACATTCGACACACTCGATCGTTGTGAATCCACCTTTCAGATGAGGTCTCTTCCAAGCCTCTCTGAGGTCGTGCGGCCGAAACACAAGCATCGAAGCATTCCGTTTCGCTCCAGTCGTAGGCCTTTATTGACTAAATTGTAACATGACGACCGATATGATTTCGGCAGAACTTTTGAACCCTTAAGTTTGAGATTGTGGGCTGACGTTCGACACACTCGATCGTTGTGAATCCACCTTTCAGATGAGGTCTCTTCCAAGCCTCTCGTAGGTCGTGCGACCGAAACACGAGCGTCGAAGCATTCCGTTTCGCTCCAGTACTAGTCCTTTATTGACTAAATTGTAACATGACAACCTATGTGATTTCGGCAGAACTTTTGAACCCTTAAGTTTGAGCTTGTGGGCTGACGTTCGACACACTCGATCGTTGTGAATCCACCTTTCAGATGAGGTCTCTTCCAAGCCTCTCGGAGGTCGTGCGGATGAAACACGAGCGTCGAAGCATTCCGTTTCGCTCCAATAGTAGGCCTTTCTTGACTAAATTGTAACATGACGACCTATGTGATTTCGGCAGAACTTTTGAACCCTTAAGTTTGAGCTCGTGGGCTGACTTCGACGCACTCGATCGTTTTGAATCCACCTTTCAAATGAGGTCTCTTCCAATCCTCTCGGAGGTCGTGCGGCTGAAACACGAGCGTCGAAGCATTCCGTTTCGCTCCAGGAGTAGGCCTTTATTGACTAAATTGTAACATGACGACCTATGTGATTTCGGCAGAACTTTTGAACCCTTAAGTTTGAGCTAGTAGGCTGACCTTCGAGACAGTCGATCGTTTTGAATCCACCTCTCAGAAGACGTCTTTTCCAAGCTTCTCGGAGGTCGTGCGGCCGAAACACGAGCGTCGAAGCATTCCGTTTCGCTCCAGTAGTTGGCCTTTATTGACTAAATTGTAACATGACGACCTATGTGATTTATGCAGAACTTTTGAACCCTTAAGTTTGAACTAGTGGGCTGACGTTCGACACACTCGATCGTTGGGAATCCAACTTTCAGATGAGGTCTCTTCCAAACCTCTCGTAGGTCGTGCGGCCGAAACACGAGCGTCGAAGCATTCCGTTTCGCTCCAATAGTAGGCCTTTCTTGACTAAATTGTAACATGACGACCTATGTGATTTCGGCAGAACTTTTGAACCCTTAAGTTTGAGCTCGTGGGCTGACTTCGACGCACTCGATCGTTTTGAATCCACCTTTCAAATGAGGTCTCTTCCAATCCTCTCGGAGGTCGTGCGGCTGAAACACGAGCGTCGAAGCATTCCGTTTCGCTCCAGGAGTAGGCCTTTATTGACTAAATTGTAACATGACGACCTATGTGATTTCGGCAGAACTTTTGAACCCTTAAGTTTGAGCTAGTAGGCTGACCTTCGAGACAGTCAATCGTTTTGAATCCACCTCTCAGAAGACGTCTTTTCCAAGCTTCTCGGAGGTCGTGCGGCCGAAACACGAGCGTCGAAGCATTCCGTTTCGCTCCAGTAGTTGGCCTTTATTGACTAAATTGTAACATGACGACCTATGTGATTTATGCAGAACTTTTGAACCCTTAAGTTTGAACTAGTGGGCTGACGTTCGACACACTCGATCGTTGGGAATCCAACTTTCAGATGAGGTCTCTTCCAAACCTCTCGTAGGTCGTGCGGCCGAAACACGAGCGTCGAAGCATTCCGTTTCGCTCCAGGACTCGTCCTTTGACTAAATTGTAACATGACGACCTATGTGATTTCGGCAGAACTTTTGAACCCTTAAGTTTGAGCTCGTGGGCTGACTTCGACGCACTCGATCGTTTTGAATACACCTTTCAAATGAGGTCTCTTCCAATCCTCTCGGAGGTCGTGCGGCTGAAACACGAGCGTCGAAGCATTCCGTTTCGCTCCAGGAGTAGGCCTTTATTGACTAAATTGTAACATGACGACCTATGTGATTTCGGCAGAACTTTTGAACCCTTAAGTTTGAGCTAGTAGGCTGACCTTCGAGACAGTCGATCGTTTTGAATCCACCTCTCAGAAGACGTCTTTTCCAAGCTTCTCGGAGGTCGTGCGGCCGAAACACGAGCGTCGAAGCATTCCGTTTCGCTCCAGTAGTTGGCCTTTATTGACTAAATTGTAACATGACGACCTATGTGATTTATGCAAAACTTTTGAACCCTTAAGTTTGAACTAGTGGGCTGACGTTCGACACACTCGATCGTTGGGAATCCAACTTTCAGATGAGGTCTCTTCCAAACCTCTCGTAGGTCGTGCGGCCGAAACACGAGCGTCGAAGCATTCCGTTTCGCTCCAGGACTAGTCCTTTGACTAAATTGTAACATGACGACCTATGTGATTTCGGCAGAACTTTTGAAACCTTAAGTTTGAGCTTGTGGGCTGACGTTCGACACACTCGATTGTTGTGAATCCACCTTTCAGATGAGGTCTCTTCCAAGCCTCTCGGAGGTCGTGCGGCTGAAACACGAGCATCGAAGCATTCCGTTTCGCTCCAGTAGGAGGCCTTTATTGACTAAATTGAAACATGACGACCTATGTGATTTCGGCAGAACTTTTGAAGCCTTAAGTTTGAGCTAGTGATCTGACGTTTGACACACTCGATCGTTGCGAATCCACCTTTCAGATGAGGTCTCTTCCAAGCCTCTCGGAGGTCGTGCGGCTGAAACACGAGCGTCGAAGCATTCCGTTTTGCTCCAGTAGTAGGCCTTTATTGACTAAATTGAAACATGACGACCTATGTGATTTCGGCAGAACTTTTGAACCCTTAGGTTTGAGCTTGTGGGCTGACGTTCGACACACTCGATCGTTGTGAATCCACCTTTCAGATGAGGTCTCTTCCAAGCCTCTCGGAGTTCGTGCAGCCGAAACACGAGCTTCGAAGCATTCCGTTTCGCTCCAGTAGTTGGCCTTTATTGACTAAATTGTAACATGACGACCTATGTGATTTCGGCAGAACTTTTGAACCCTTAAGTTTGAGCTTGTGGGCTGACGTTCGACACACTCGATCGTTGTGAATCCACCTTTCATATGAGGTCTCTTCCAATCCTCTCTGAGTTCGTGCAGCCGAAACACGAGCTTCGAAGCATTCCGTTTCGCTCCAATAGTAGGCCTTTATTGACTAAATTGTAACATGACGACCTATGTGATTTCGGCAGAACCTTTGAACCCTTAAGTTTGAGATTGTGGGCTGACATTCGACACACTCGATCATTGTGAATCCACCTTTCAGATGAGGTCTCTTCCAAGCCTCTCTGAGGTCGTGCGGCCGAAACACAAGCATCGAAGCATTCCGTTTCGCTCCAGTCGTAGGCCTTTATTGATTAAATTGTAACATGACGACCGATATGATTTCGGCAGAACTTTTGAACCCTTAAGTTTGAGATTGTGGGCTGACGTTCGACACACTCGATCGTTGTGAATCCACCTTTCAGATGAGGTCTCTTCCAAGCCTCTCGTAGGTCGTGCGACCGAAACACGAGCGTCGAAGAATTCCGTTTCGCTCCAGTACTAGTCCTTTATTGACTAAATTGTAACATGACAACCTATGTGATTTCGGCAGAACTTTTGAACCCTTAAGTTTGAGCTTGTGGGCTGACGTTCGACACACTCGATCGTTGTGAATCCACCTTTCAGATGAGGTCTCTTCCAAGCCTCTCGGAGGTCGTGCGGATGAAACACGAGCGTCGAAGCATTCCGTTTCGCTCCAATAGTAGGCCTTTCTTGACTAAATTGTAACATGACGACCTATGTGATTTCGGCAGAACTTTTGAACCCTTAAGTTTGAGCTCGTGGGCTGACTTCGACGCACTCGATCGTTTTGAATCCACCTTTCAAATGAGGTCTCTTCCAATCCTCTCGGAGGTCGTGCGGCTGAAACACGAGCGTCGAAGCATTCCGTTTCGCTCCAGGAGTAGGCCTTTATTGACTAAATTGTAACATGACGACCTATGTGATTTCGGCAGAACTTTTGAACCCTTAAGTTTGAGCTAGTAGGCTGACCTTCGAGACAGTCGATCGTTTTGAATCCACCTCTCAGAAGACGTCTTTTCCAAGCTTCTCGGAGGTCGTGCGGCCGAAACACGAGCGTCGAAGCATTCCGTTTCGCTCCAGTAGTTGGCCTTTATTGACTAAATTGTAACATGACGACCTATGTGATTTATGCAGAACTTTTGAACCCTTAAGTTTGAACTAGTGGGCTGACGTTCGACACACTCGATCGTTGGGAATCCAACTTTCAGATGAGGTCTCTTCCAAACCTCTCGTAGGTCGTGCGGCCGAAACACGAGCGTCGAAGCATTCCGTTTCGCTCCAGGACTCGTCCTTTGACTAAATTGTAACATGACGACCTATGTGATTTCGGCAGAACTTTTGAACCCTTAAGTTTGAGCTCGTGGGCTGACTTCGACGCACTCGATCGTTTTGAATCCACCTTTCAAATGAGGTCTCTTCCAATCCTCTCGGAGGTCGTGCGGCTGAAACACGAGCGTCGAAGCATTCCGTTTCGCTCCAGGAGTAGGCCTTTATTGACTAAATTGTAACATGACGACCTATGTGATTTCGGCAGAACTTTTGAACCCTTAAGTTTGAGCTAGTAGGCTGACCTTCGAGACAGTCGATCGTTTTGAATCCACCTCTCAGAAGACGTCTTTTCCAAGCTTCTCGGAGGTCGTGCGGCCGAAACACGAGCGTCGAAGCATTCCGTTTCGCTCCAGTAGTTGGCCTTTATTGACTAAATTGTAACATGACGACCTATGTGATTTATGCAGAACTTTTGAACCCTTAAGTTTGAACTAGTGGGCTGACGTTCGACACACTCGATCGTTGGGAATCCAACTTTCAGATGAGGTCTCTTCCAAACCTCTCGTAGGTCGTGCGGCCGAAACACGAGCGTCGAAGCATTCCGTTTCGCTCCAGGACTAGTCCTTTGACTAAATTGTAACATGACGACCTATGTGATTTCGGCAGAACTTTTGAAACCTTAAGTTTGAGCTTGTGGGCTGACGTTCGACACACTCGATTGTTGTGAATCCACCTTTCAGATGAGGTCTCTTCCAAGCCTCTCGGAGGTCGTGCGGCTGAAACACGAGCATCGAAGCATTCCGTTTCGCTCCAGTAGGAGGCCTTTATTGACTAAATTGAAACATGACGACCTATGTGATTTCGGCAGAACATTTGAAGCCTTAAGTTTGAGCTAGTGATCTGACGTTTGACACACTCGATCGTTGCGAATCCACCTTTCAGATGAGGTCTCTTCCAAGCCTCTCGGAGGTCGTGCGGCTGAAACACGAGCGTCGAAGCATTCCGTTTTGCTCCAGTAGTAGGCCTTTATTGACTAAATTGAAACATGACGACCTATGTGATTTCGGCAGAACTTTTGAACCCTTAGGTTTGAGCTTGTGGGCTGACGTTCGACACACTCGATCGTTGTGAATCCACCTTTCAGATGAGGTCTCTTCCAAGCCTCTCGGAGTTCGTGCAGCCGAAACACGAGCTTCGAAGCATTCCGTTTCGCTCCAGTAGTTGGCCTTTATTGACTAAATTGTAACATGACGACCTATGTGATTTCGGCAGAACTTTTGATCCCTTAAGTTTGAGATTATGGGCTGACGTTCGACACACTCGATCGTTGTGAATCCACCTTTCAGATGAGGTCTCTTCCAAGCCTCTCGTAGGTCGTGCGACCGAAACACGAGCGTCGAAGCATTCCGTTTCGCTCCAGTACTAGTCCTTTATTGACTAAATTGTAACATGACGACCTATGTGATTTCGGCAGAACTTTTGAACCCTTAAGTTTGAGCTTGTGGGCTGACGTTCGACACCCTTGATCGTTGTGAATCCACCTTTCAGATGAGGTCTCTTCCAAGCCTCTCGGAGGTCGTGCGGCTGAAACACGAGCGTCGAAGCATTCCGTTTCGCTCCAGGACTCGTCCTTTGACTAAATTGTAACATGACGACCTATGTGATTTCGGCAGAACTTTTGAACCCTTAAGTTTGAGCTCGTGGGCTGACTTCGACGCACTCGATCGTTTTGAATCCACCTTTCAAATGAGGTCTCTTCCAATCCTCTCGGAGGTCGTGCGGCTGAAACACGAGCGTCGAAGCATTCCGTTTCGCTCCAGGAGTAGGCCTTTATTGACTAAATTGTAACATGACGACCTATGTGATTTCGGCAGAACTTTTGAACCCTTAAGTTTGAGCTAGTAGGCTGACCTTCGAGACAGTCGATCGTTTTGAATCCACCTCTCAGAAGACGTCTTTTCCAAGCTTCTCGGAGGTCGTGCGGCCGAAACACGAGCGTCGAAGCATTCCGTTTCGCTCCAGTAGTTGGCCTTTATTGACTAAATTGTAACATGACGACCTATGTGATTTATGCAGAACTTTTGAACCCTTAAGTTTGAACTAGTGGGCTGACGTTCGACACACTCGATCGTTGGGAATCCAACTTTCAGATGAGGTCTCTTCCAAACCTCTCGTAGGTCGTGCGGCCGAAACACGAGCGTCGAAGCATTCCGTTTCGCTCCAGGACTAGTCCTTTGACTAAATTGTAACATGACGACCTATGTGATTTCGGCAGAACTTTTGAAACCTTAAGTTTGAGCTTGTGGGCTGACGTTCGACACACTCGATTGTTGTGAATCCACCTTTCAGATGAGGTCTCTTCCAAGCCTCTCGGAGGTCGTGCGGCTGAAACACGAGCATCGAAGCATTCCGTTTCGCTCCAGTAGGAGGCCTTTATTGACTAAATTGAAACATGACGACCTATGTGATTTCGGCAGAACTTTTGAAGCCTTAAGTTTGAGCTAGTGATCTGACGTTTGACACACTCGATCGTTGCGAATCCACCTTTCAGATGAGGTCTCTTCCAAGCCTCTCGGAGGTCGTGCGGCTGAAACACGAGCGTCGAAGCATTCCGTTTTGCTCCAGTAGTAGGCCTTTATTGACTAAATTGAAACATGACGACCTATGTGATTTCGGCAGAACTTTTGAACCCTTAGGTTTGAGCTTGTGGGCTGACGTTCGACACACTCGATCGTTGTGAATCCACCTTTCAGATGAGGTCTCTTCCAAGCCTCTCGGAGTTCGTGCAGCCGAAACACGAGCTTCGAAGCATTCCGTTTCGCTCCAGTAGTTGGCCTTTATTGACTAAATTGTAACATGACGACCTATGTGATTTCGGCAGAACTTTTGATCCCTTAAGTTTGAGATTATGGGCTGACGTTCGACACACTCGATCGTTGTGAATCCACCTTTCAGATGAGGTCTCTTCCAAGCCTCTCGTAGGTCGTGCGACCGAAACACGAGCGTCGAAGCATTCCGTTTCGCTCCAGTACTAGTCCTTTATTGACTAAATTGTAACATGACGACCTATGTGATTTCGGCAGAACTTTTGAACCCTTAAGTTTGAGCTTGTGGGCTGACGTTCGACACCCTTGATCGTTGTGAATCCACCTTTCAGATGAGGTCTCTTCCAAGCCTCTCGGAGGTCGTGCGGCTGAAACACGAGCGTCGAAGCATTCCGTTTCGCTCCAGTAGTTGGCCTTTATTGACTAAATTGTAACATGTCGACCTATGTGATTTCGGCAGAACTTTAGAACCCTTAAGTTTGAGCTAGTAGGCTGACCTTCGAGACACTCGATCGTTTTGAATCCACCTTTCAGATGACGTCTCTTCCAAGCCTCTCGGAGGTCGTGCGGCTGAAACACGAGCGTCGAAGCATTCCGTTTCGCTCTAGTAGGAGGCCTTTATTGACTAAATTGAAACATGATGACCTATGTGATTTCGGCAGAACTTTTGATCCCTTAAGTTTGAGCTAGTGGGCTGACCTTCGACACACTCGATCGTTGTGAATCCACCTTTCAGATGATGTCTTTTCCAATCCTCTCGGAGTTCGTGCAGCCGAAACACGAGCTTCGAAGCATTCCGTTTCGCTCCAGTAGTTGGCCTTTATTGACTAAATTGTAACATGACGACCTATGTGATTTATGCAGAACTTTTGAACCCTTAAGTTTGAACTAGTGGGTTGACGTTCGACACACTCGATCGTTGGGAATCCACCTTTCAGATGAGGTCTCTTCCAAACCTCTCGTAGGTCGTGCGGCCGAAACACGAGCGTCGAAGCATTCCGTTTCGCTCCAGGACTAGTCCTTTGACTAAATTGTAACATGACAACCTATGTGATTTCGGCAGAACTTTGGAACCCTTAAGTTTGAGCTAGTGGGCTGACATTCGACACACTCGATCGTTGTGAATCCACCTTTCAGATGAGGTCTCTTCCAAGCCTCTCTGAGGTCGTGCGGCCGAAACACAAGCATCGAAGCATTCCGTTTCGCTCCAGTAGTAGGCCTTTATTGACTAAATTGAAACATGACGACCTATGTGATTTCGGCAGAACCTTTGAACCCTTAAGTTTGAGATTGTGGGCTGACATTCGACACACTCGATCGTTGTGAATCCACCTTTCAGATGAGGTCTCTTCCAAGCCTCTCTGAGGTCGTGCGGCCGAAACACAAGCGTCGAAGCATTCCGTTTCGCTCCAGTCGTAGGCCTTTATTGACTAAATTGTAACATGACGACCGATATGATTTCGGCAGAACTTTTGAACCCTTAAGTTTGAGATTGTGGGCTGACGTTCGACACACTCGATCGTTGTGAATCCACCTTTCAGATGAGGTCTCTTCCAAGCCTCTCGTAGGTCCTGCGACCGAAACACGAGCGTCGAAGCATTCCGTTTCGCTCCAGTACTAGTCCTTTATTGACTAAATTGTAACATGACGACCTATGTGATTTCGGCAGAACTTTTGAACCCTTAAGTTTGAGCTCGTGGGCTGACTTCGACGCACTCGATCATTTTGAATCCACCTTTCAAATGAGGTCTCTTCCAATCCTCTCGGAGGTCGTGCGGCTGAAACACGAGCGTCGAAGCATTCCGTTTCGCTCCAGGAGTAGGCCTTTATTGACTAAATTGTAACATGACGACCTATGTGATTTCGGCAGAACTTTTGAACCCTTAAGTTTGAGCTAGTAGGCTGACCTTAGAGACAGTCGATCGTTTTGAATCCACCTCTCAGAAGACGTCTTTTCCAAGCTTCTCGGAGGTCGTGCGGCCGAAACACGAGCGTCGAAGCATTCCGTTTCGCTCCAATAGTAGGCCTTTCTTGACTAAATTGTAACATGACGACCTATGTGATTTCGGCAGAACTTTTGAACCTTTAAGTTTGAGCTAATAGACTGACTTTCGACACACTCGATCGTTTTAAATCCACCTTTCAGATGAGGTCTCTTCCAAGCCTCTCGGAGGTCGTGCGGCCGAAAACACGAGCGTCGAAGCATTCCATTTCGCTCCAGTAGTAGGCCTACATTGACTAATTTGTAACATGACGACCTATGTGATTTCGGCAGAACTTTTGAAGCCTTAAGTTTGAGCTAGTGGTCTGACGTTTGACACACTCGATCGTTGTGAATCCACCTTTCAGATGAGGTCTCTTCCAAGCCTCTCGGAGGTCGTGCGGCTGAAACACGAGCGTCGAAGCATTCCGTTTCGCTCCAGTAGTAGGCCTTTATTGACTAAATTGAAACATGACGACTTATGTGATTTCGGCAGAACTTTTGAACCCTTAGGTTTGAGCTTGTGGGCTGACGTTCGACACACTCGATCGTTGTGAATCCACCTTTCAGATGAGGTCTCTTCCAATCCTCTCGGAGTTCGTGCAGCCGAAACACGAGCTATGAAGCATTCCGTTTCGCTCCAGTAGTTGGCCTTTATTGACTAAATTGTAACATGACGACCCATGTGATTTATGCAGAACATTTGAACCCTTAAGTTTGAACTAGTGGGCTGACGTTCGACACACTCGATCGTTGGGAATCCACCTTTCAGATGAGGTCTCTTCCAAACCTCTCGTAGGTCGTGCGGCCGAAACACGAGCGTCGAAGCATTCCGTTTCGCTCCAGGACCAGTCCTTTGACTAAATTGTAACATGACGACCTATGTGATTTCGGCAGAACTTTTGAACCCTTAAGTTTGAGCTTGTGGGCTGACGTTCGACACACTCGATCGTTGTGAATCCACCTTTCAGATGAGGTCTCTTCCAATCCTCTCTGAGTTCGTGCAGCCGAAACACGAGCTTCGAAGCATTCCGTTTCGCTCCAATAGTAGGCCTTTATTGACTAAATTGTAACATGACGACCTATGTGATTTCGGCAGAACCTTTGAACCCTTAAGTTTGAGATTGTGGGCTGACATTCGACACACTCGATCGTTGTGAATCCACCTTTCAGATGAGGTCTCTTCCAAGCCTCTCTGAGGTCGTGCGGCCGAAACACAAGCATCGAAGCATTCCGTTTCGCTCCAGTCGTAGGCCTTTATTGACTAAATTGTAACATGACGACCGATATGATTTCGGCAGAACTTTTGAACCCTTAAGTTTGAGATTGTGGGCTGACGTTCGACACACTCGATCGTTGTGAATCCACCTTTCAGATGAGGTCTCTTCCGAGCCTCTCGTAGGTCGTGCGACCGAAACACGAGCGTCAAAGCATTCCGTTTCGCTCCAGTACTAGTCCTTTATTGACTAAATTGTAACATGACAACCTATGTGATTTCGGCAGAACTTTTGAACCCTTAAGTTTGAGCTTGTGGGCTGACGTTCGACACACTCGATCGTTGTGAATCCACCTTTCATATGAGGTCTCTTCCAATCCTCTCTGAGTTCGTGCAGCCGAAACACGAGCTTCGAAGCATTCCGTTTCGCTCCAATAGTAGGCCTTTATTGACTAAATTGTAACATGACGACCTATGTGATTTCGGCAGAACTTTTGAACCCTTAAGTTTGAGATTGTGGGCTGACGTTCGACACACTCGATCGTTGTGAATCCACCTTTCAGATGAGGTCTCTTCCAAGCCTCTCGTAGGTCGTGCGACCGAAACACGAGCGTCGAAGCATTCCGTTTCGCTCCAGTACTAGTCCTTTATTGACTAAATTGTAACATGACAACCTATGTGATTTCGGCAGAACTTTTGAACCCTTAAGTTTGAGCTTGTGGGCTGACGTTCGACACACTCGATCGTTGTGAATCCACCTTTCAGATGAGGTCTCTTCCAAGCCTCTCGGAGGTCGTGCGGATGAAACACGAGCGTCGAAGCATTCCGTTTCGCTCCAATAGTAGGCCTTTCTTGACTAAATTGTAACATGACGACCTATGTGATTTCGGCAGAACTTTTGAACCCTTAAGTTTGAGCTCGTGGGCTGACTTCGACGCACTCGATCGTTTTGAATCCACCTTTCAAATGAGGTCTCTTCCAATCCTCTCGGAGGTCGTGCGGCTGAAACACGAGCGTCGAAGCATTCCGTTTCGCTCCAGGAGTAGGCCTTTATTGACTAAATTGTAACATGACGACCTATGTGATTTCGGCAGAACTTTTGAACCCTTAAGTTTGAGCTAGTAGGCTGACCTTCGAGACAGTCGATCGTTTTGAATCCACCTCTCAGAAGACGTCTTTTCCAAGCTTCTCGGAGGTCGTGCGGCCGAAACACGAGCGTCGAAGCATTCCGTTTCGCTCCAGTAGTTGGCCTTTATTGACTAAATTGTAACATGACGACCTATGTGATTTATGCAGAACTTTTGAACCCTTAAGTTTGAACTAGTGGGCTGACGTTCGACACACTCGATCGTTGGGAATCCAACTTTCAGATGAGGTCTCTTCCAAACCTCTCGTAGGTCGTGCGGCCGAAACACGAGCGTCGAAGCATTCCGTTTCGCTCCAGGACTAGTCCTTTGACTAAATTGTAACATGACGACCTATGTGATTTCGGCAGAACTTTTGAACCCTTAAGTTTGAGCTCGTGGGCTGACTTCGACGCACTCGATCGTTTTGAATCCACCTTTCAAATGAGGTCTCTTCCAATCCTCTCGGAGGTCGTGCGGCTGAAACACGAGCGTCGAAGCATTCCGTTTCGCTCCAGGACTAGGCCTTTATTGACTAAATTGTAACATGACGACCTATGTGATTTCGGCAGAACTTTTGAACCCTTAAGTTTGAGCTAGTAGGCTGACCTTCGAGACAGTCGATCGTTTTGAATCCACCTCTCAGAAGACGTCTTTTCCAAGCTTCTCGGAGGTCGTGCGGCCGAAACACGAGCGTCGAAGCATTCCGTTTCGCTCCAGTAGTTGGCCTTTATTGACTAAATTGTAACATGACGACCTATGTGATTTATGCAGAACTTTTGAACCCTTAAGTTTGAACTAGTGGGCTGACGTTCGACACACTCGATCGTTGGGAATCCAACTTTCAGATGAGGTCTCTTCCAAACCTCTCGTAGGTCCTGCGGCCGAAACACGAGCGTCGAAGCATTCCGTTTCGCTCCAGGACTAGTCCTTTGACTAAATTGTAACATGACGACCTATGTGATTTCGGCAGAACTTTTGAAACCTTAAGTTTGAGCTTGTGGGCTGACGTTCGACACACTCGATTGTTGTGAATCCACCTTTCAGATGAGGTCTCTTCCAAGCCTCTCGGAGGTCGTGCGGCTGAAACACGAGCATCGAAGCATTCCGTTTCGCTCCAGTAGGAGGCCTTTATTGACTAAATTGAAACATGACGACCTATGTGATTTCGGCAGAACTTTTGAAGCCTTAAGTTTGAGCTAGTGATCTGACGTTTGACACACTCGATCGTTGCGAATCCACCTTTCAGATGAGGTCTCTTCCCAGCCTCTCGGAGGTCGTGCGGCTGAAACACGAGCGTCGAAGCATTCCGTTTTGCTCCAGTAGTAGGCCTTTATTGACTAAATTGAAACATGACGACCTATGTGATTTCGGCAGAACTTTTGAACCCTTAGGTTTGAGCTTGTGGGCTGACGTTCGACACACTCGATCGTTGTGAATCCACCTTTCAGATGAGGTCTCTTCCAAGCCTCTCGGAGTTCGTGCAGCCGAAACACGAGCTTCGAAGCATTCCGTTTCGCTCCAGTAGTTGGCCTTTATTGACTAAATTGTAACATGACGACCTATGTGATTTCGGCAGAACTTTTGATCCCTTAAGTTTGAGATTATGGGCTGACGTTCGACACACTCGATCGTTGTGAATCCACCTTTCAGATGAGGTCTCTTCCAAGCCTCTCGTAGGTCGTGCGACCGAAACACGAGCGTCGAAGCATTCCGTTTCGCTCCAGTACTAGTCCTTTATTGACTAAATTGTAACATGACGACCTATGTGATTTCGGCAGAACTTTTGAACCCTTAAGTTTGAGCTTGTGGGCTGACGTTCGACACCCTTGATCGTTGTGAATCCACCTTTCAGATGAGGTCTCTTCCAAGCCGCTCGGAGGTCGTCCGGCCGGAACACGAGCGTCGAAGCATTCCGTTTCGCTCCAGTAGTAGTCCTTTATTGTCTAAATTGTAACATGACGACCTATGTGATTTCGGCAGAACTTTTGAACCCTTAAGTTTGAGCTAGTAGGCTGACCTTCGAAACACTCGATCGTTTTGAATCCACCTTTCAGATGACGTCTTATCCAAGCTTCTCGGAGATCGTGCGGCCGAAACACGAGCGTCGAATCATTCCGTTTAGCTCCAGTAGGAAGCCTTTATTGACTAAATTGTAACATGACGACCTATGTGATTTAGGCAGAACTTTTGAACCTTTAAGTTTGAGCTAGTAGACTGACATTCAACACACTCGATCGTTTTGAATCCACCTTTCAGATGAGGTCTCTTCCAAGCCTCTCAGAGGTCGTGCGGCTGAAACACGAGCGTCGAAGCATTCCGTTTCGCTCCAGTAGTAGGCCTTTATTGACTAAATTGAAACATGACGACCTATGTGATTTCGGCAGAACTTTTGAACCCTTAAGTTTGAGCTAGTGGGCTGACGTTCGACACACTCGATCGTTGTGAATCCACCTTTCAGATGAGGTCTCTTCCAAGCCTCTCTGAGGTCGTGCGGCCGAAACACGAGCATCGAAGCATTCCGTTTCGCTCCAGTAGTAGGCCTTTACTCAGTAATTTGGAACATGAAGACCTATGTGATTTCGGCAGAACTTTTGAACCCTTAAGTTTGAGCTAGTAGGCTGACATTCGACACACTCGATCGTTTTGAAGCCACCTTTCAGATGACGTCTTTTCCAAGCCTCTCGGAGGTCGTGCGGCCGAAACATGAGCGTCGAAGCATTCCGTTTCGGTCCAGTAATAGGCCTTTATTGACTAAATTGTAACATGACGACCTATGTGATTTCGGCAGAACTTTTGAACCCTTAAGTTTGAGCTTGTGGGCTGACGTTCGACACACTCGATCGTTGTGAATCCACCTTTCAGATGAGGTCTCTTCCAATCCTCTCGGAGTTCGTGCAGCCGAAACACGAGCTTCGAAGCATTCCGTTTCGCTCCAGTAGGAGGCCTTTATTGACGAAATTGTAACATGACGACGTATGTGATTTAGGCAGAACTTTTGAACCTTTAAGTTTGAGCTAGTAGACTGACATTCGACACACTCGATAGTTTTGAATCCACCTTTCAGATGAGGTCTCTTCCAAGCCTCTCGGAGGTCGTGTGGCCGAAACACGAGCGTCGAAGCATTCCGTTTCGCTCCAGTAGTAGGCCTATATTGACTAAATTGTAACATGACGACCTATGTGATTTCGGCAGAACTTTTGAACCCTTAAGTTTGAACTAGTGGGCTGACGTTTGACACACTCGATCGTTGTGAATCCACCTTTCAGATGACGTCTTTTCCAAGCCTCTCGGAGGTCCTGCGGCCGAAACACGAGCGTCGAAGCATTCCGTTTCGCTCTAGTAGGAGGCCTTTATTGACTAAATTGTAACATGACGACCTATGTGATTTCGGCAGAACTTTTGAACCCTTAAGTTTGAGCTCGTGGGCTGACTTCGACGCACTCGATCGTTTTGAATCCACCTTTCAAATGAGGTCTCTTCCAAGCCTCTCGGAGGTCGTGCGGCTGAAACACGAGTGTCGAAGCATTCCGTTTCGCTCCAGTAGTAGGCCTTTATTGACTAAATTAAAACATGACGACCTATGTGATTTCGGCAGAACTTCTGAACCCTTAAGTTTGAGATTATGGGCTGACGTTCGACACACTCGATCGTTGTGAATCCACCTTTCAGATGAGGTCTCTTCCAAGCCTCTCGGAGGTCGTCCGGCCGGAACACGAGCGTCGAAGCATTCCGTTTCGCTCCAGTAGTAGTCCTTTATTGACTAAATTGTAACATGACGACCTATGTGATTTCGGCAGAACTTTTGAACCCTTAAGTTTGAGCTAGTAGGCTGACCTTCGAAACACTCGATCGTTTTGAATCCACCTTTCAGATGACGTCTTTTCCAAGCTTCTCGGAGATCGTGCGGCCGAAACACGAGCGTCGAATCATTCCGTTTAGCTCCAGTAGGAAGCCTTTATTGACTAAATTGTAACATGACGACCAATATGATTTCGGCAGAACTTTTGAACCCTTAAGTTTGAGATTATGGGCTGACGTTCGACACACTCGATCGTTGTGAATCCAGATTTCAGATGAGGTCTCTTCCAAGCCTCTCGGAGGTCGTGCGGCCGAAACACGAGCATCGAAGCATTCCGTTTCGCTCCAGTAGTAGGCCTTTATTCAGTAATTTGGAACATGACGACCTATGTGATTTCGGCAGAACTTTTGAACCCTTAAGTTTGAGCTAGTAGGCTGACATTCGACACACTCGATCGTTTTGAAGCCACCTTTCAGATGACGTCTTTTCCAAGCCTCTCGGAGGTCGTGCGGCCGAAACACAAGCGTCGAAGCATTCCGTTTCGCTCCAGCAATAGGCCTTTATTGACTAAATTGTAACATGACGACCTATGTGATTTCGGCAGAACTTTAGAACCCTTAAGTTTGAGCTAGTAGACTGACATTCGACACACTCGATCGTTTTGAATCCACCTTTCAGATGAGGTCTCTTCCAAGCCTCTCGGAGGTCGTGCGGCTGAAACACGAGCGTCGAAGCATTCCGTTTCGCTCCAGTAGTCGGCCTTTATTGACTACATTGAAAAATGACCACCTATGTGATTTCGGCAGAACTTTTGAACCCTTAAGTTTGAGTTAGTGGGCTGACGTTCGACACACTCGATCGTTGTGAATCCACCTTTCAGATGAGGTCTCTTCCAAGCCTCTCGGAGGTCGTGCGGCCGAATCACGAGCGTCGAAGCATTCCATTTCGCTCCAGTAGTAGGCCTATATTGACTAAATTGTAACATGACGACCTATGTGATTTCGGCAGAACTTTTGAACCCTTAAGTTTGAGCTAGTAGACTGACATTCGACACACTCGATCGTTTTGAATCCACCTTTCAAATGAGGTCTCTTCCGATCCTCTCGGAGTTCGTGCGGCTGAAACACGAGCGTCGAAGCATTCCGTTTCGCTCCAGTAGTCGGCCTTTATTGACTACATTGAAAAATGACCACCTATGTGATTTCGGCAGAACTTTTGAACCCTTAAGTTTGAGCTAGTGGGCTGACGTTCGACACACTCGATCGTTGTGAATCCACCTTTCAGATGAGGTCTCTTCCAAGCCTCTCGGAGGTCGTGCGGCCGAATCACGAGCGTCGAAGCATTCCATTTCGCTCCAGTAGTAGGCCTATATTGACTAAATTGTAACATGACGACCTATGTGATTTCGGCAGAACTTTTGAACCCTTAAGTTTGAGCTAGTAGACTGACATTCGACACACTCGATCGTTTTGAATCCACCTTTCAAATGAGGTCTCTTCCAATCCTCTCGGAGGTCGTGCGGCTGAAACACGAGCGTCGAAGCATTCCGTTTCGCTCCAGTAGTAGGCCTTTATTGACTAAATTGTAACATGACGACCTATGTGATTTCGGCAGAACTTTTGAACCCTTAAGTTTGAACTAGTGGGCTGACGTTTGACACACTCGATCGTTGTGAATCCACCTTTCAGATGAGGTCTCTTCCAAGCCTCTCGGAGGTCGTGCGGCCGAAAACACGAGCGTCGAACCATTCCATTTCGCTCCAGTAGTAGGCCTACATTGACTAATTTTTAACATGACGACCTATGTGATTTCGGCAGAACTTTTGAACCCTTAAGTTTGAGCTCGTGGGCTGACTTCGACGCACTCGATCGTTTTGAATCCACCTTTCAGATGAGGTCTCTTCCAAGCCTCTCGGAGGTCGTGCGGCTGAAACACGAGCGTCGAAGCATTCCGTTTCGCTCCAGTCGTAGGCCTTTATTGACTAAATTGTAACATGACGACCTATGTGATTTCGGCAGAACTTTTGAACCTTTAAGTTTGAGCTAATAGACTGACTTTCGACACACTCGATCGTTTTGAATCCACCTTTCAGATGAGGTCTCTTCCAAGCCTCTCGGAGGTCGTGCGGCCAAAAACACGAGCGTCGAAGCATTCGGTTTCGCTCCAATAGTAGGCCTTTCTTGACTAATTTGTAACATGACGACCTATGTGATTTCGGCAGAACTTTTGAACCCTTAAGTTTGAGCTCGTGGGCTGACTTCGACGCACTAGATCGTTTTGAATCCACCTTTCAAATGAGGTCTCTTCCAATCCTCTCGGAGGTCGTGCGGCTGAAACACGAGCGTCGAAGCATTCCGTTTCGCTCCAGGAGTAGGCCTTTATTGACTAAATTGTCACATGATGACCTTTGTGATTTCGGCAGAACTTTTGAACCTTTAAGTTTGAGCTAGGAGACTGACATTCGACACACTCGATCGTTTTGAATCCACCTTTCAGATGAGGTCTCTTGCAATCCTCTCGGAGTTCGTGCGGCCGAGCGGCGACTGTCAAAGCATTCAGTTTCGCTCCAGTAGTAGGCCTTTATTGACTAAATTGTAACATGTCGACCTATGTGATTTCGGCAGAACTTTAGAACCCTATAGTTTGAGCTAGTAGGCTGACCTTCTAGACACTCGATCGTTTTGAATCCACCTTTCAGATGACGTCTTTTCCAAGCTTCTCGGAGGTTGTGCGGCCGAAACACGAGCGTCGAAGCATTCCGTTTCGCTCCAGTAGTTGGCCTTTATTGACTAAATTGTAACATGATGACCTATGTGATTTCGGCAGAACTTTTGAACCCTTAAGTTTGAACTAGTGGGCTGACGTTTGACACACTCGATCGTTGTGAATCCACCTTTCAGATGAGGTCTCTTCCAAGCCTCTCGGAGGTCGTGCGGCCGAAACACGAGCGTCGAAGCATTCCGTTTCGCTCCAGTAGTAGGCCTATATTGACTAAATTGTAACATGACGACCTATGTGATTTCGGCAGAACCTTTGAACCCTTAAGTTTGAGCTTGAAGGCTGACATTCGACATACTCGATCGTTTTGAATCCACCTTTCAGATGACGTCTTTTCCAAGCCTCTCGGAGGTCCTGCGGCCGAAACACGAGCGTCGAAGCATTCCGTTTCCCTCCAGTAGGAGGCCTTTATTGACTAAATTGTAACATGACGACCTATGTGATTTCGGCAGAACTTTTGAACCTTTAAGTTTGAGCTAATAGACTGACTTTCGACACACTCGATCGTTTTGAATCCACCTTTCAGATGAGGTCTCTTCCAAGCCTCTCGGAGGTCGTGCGGCTGAAACACGAGCGTCGAAGCATTCCGTTTCGCTCCAGGAGTAGGCCTTTATTGACTAAATTGTAACATGACGACCTATGTGATTTCGGCAGAACTTTTGAACCCTTAAGTTTGAGCTCGTGGGCTGACTTCGACGCACTCGATCGTTTTGAATCCACCTTTCAAATGAGGTCTCTTCCAATCCTCTCGGAGGTCGTGCGGCTGAAACACGAGCGTCGAAGCATTCCGTTTCGCTCCAGGAGTAGGCCTTTATTGACTAAATTGTAACATGACGACCTATGTGATTTCGGCAGAACTTTTGATCCCTTAAGTTTGAGATTATGGGCTGACGTTCGACACACTCGATCGTTGTGAATCCACCTTTCAGATGAGGTCTCTTCCAAGCCTCTCGTAAATCGTGCGACCGAAACACGAGCGTCGAAGCATTCCGTTTCGCTCCATTACTAGTCCTTTATTGACTAAATTGTAACATGACGACCTATGTGATTTCGGCAGAACTTTTTGAACCCTTAAGTTTGAGCTTGTGGGCTGACGTTCGACACACTCGATCGTTGTGAATCCACCTTTCAGATGAGGTCTCTTCCAAGCCTCTCGGAGGTCGTGCGGCTGAAACACGAGCGTCGTAGCATTCCGTTTCGCTCCAGTAGTTGGCCTTTATTGACTAAATTGAAACATGACGACCTATGTGATTTCGGCAGAACTTTTGAACCCTTAAGTTTGAGCTCGTGGGCTGACTTCGACGCACTCGATCGTTTTGAATCCACCTTTCAAATGAGGTCTCTTCCAATCCTCTCGGAGGTCGTGCGGCTGAAACACGAGCGTCGAAGCATTCCGTTTCGCTCCAGGAGTAGGCCTTTATTGACTAAATTGTAACATGACGACCTATGTGATTTCGGCAGAACTTTTGATCCCTTAAGTTTGAGATTATGGGCTGACGTTCGACACACTCGATCGTTGTGAATCCACCTTTCAGATGAGGTCTCTTCCAAGCCTCTCGTAAATCGTGCGACCGAAACACGAGCGTCGAAGCATTCCGTTTCGCTCCATTACTAGTCCTTTATTGACTAAATTGTAACATGACGACCTATGTGATTTCGGCAGAACTTTTTGAACCCTTAAGTTTGAGCTTGTGGGCTGACGTTCGACACACTCGATCGTTGTGAATCCACCTTTCAGATGAGGTCTCTTCCAAGCCTCTCGGAGGTCGTGCGGCTGAAACACGAGCGTCGTAGCATTCCGTTTCGCTCCAGTAGTTGGCCTTTATTGACTAAATTGAAACATGACGACCTATGTGATTTCGGCAGAACTTTTGAACCCTTAAGTTTGAGCTAGTGGGCTGACGTTTGACACACTCGATCGTTGTGAATCCACCTTTCAGATGAGGTCTCTTCCAATCCTCTCGGAGTTCGTGCAGCCGAAACACGAGCTTCGAAGCATTCCGTTTCGCTCCAATAGTAGGTATTTCTTGACTAAATTGTAACATGACGACCTATGTGATTTCGGCAGAACTTTTGAACCCTTAAGTTTGAGATTGTGGGCTGACGTTCGACACACTCGATCGTTGTGAATCCACCTTTCAGATGAGGTCTCTTCCAAGCCTCTCGGAGGTCGTGCAGCCGAAACACGAGCTTCGAAGCATTCCGTTTCGCTCCAGGAGTAGGCCTTTATTGAATTTATTGTCACATGATGACCTTTGTGATTTCGGCAGAACTTTTGAACCCTTAAGTTTGAGCTTGTGGGCTGACGTTCGACACACTCGATCGTTGTGAAACCACCTTTCAGATGACGTCTTTTCCAAGCCTCTCGGAGGTCCTGCGGCCGAAACACGAGCGTCGAAGCATTCCGTTTCCCTCCAGTAGGAGGCCTTTATTGACTAAATTGTAACATGACGACCTATGTGATTTCGGCAGAACTTTTGAACCTTTAAGTTTGAGCTAATAGACTGACTTTCGACACACTCGATCGTTTTGAATCCACCTTTCAGATGAGGTCTCTTCCAAGCCTCTCGGAGGTCGTGCGGCTGAAACACGAGCGTCGAAGCATTCCGTTTCGCTCCAGGAGTAGGCCTTTATTGACTAAATTGTAACATGACGACCTATGTGATTTCGGCAGAACTTTTGAACCCTTAAGTTTGAGCTCGTGGGCTGACTTCGACGCACTCGATCGTTTTGAATCCACCTTTCAAATGAGGTCTCTTCCAATCCTCTCGGAGGTCGTGCGGCTGAAACACGAGCGTCGAAGCATTCCGTTTCGCTCCAGGAGTAGGCCTTTATTGACTAAATTGTAACATGACGACCTATGTGATTTCGGCAGAACTTTTGATCCCTTAAGTTTGAGATTATGGGCTGACGTTCGACACACTCGATCGTTGTGAATCCACCTTTCAGATGAGGTCTCTTCCAAGCCTCTCGTAAATCGTGCGACCGAAACACGAGCGTCGAAGCATTCCGTTTCGCTCCATTACTAGTCCTTTATTGACTAAATTGTAACATGACGACCTATGTGATTTCGGCAGAACTTTTTGAACCCTTAAGTTTGAGCTTGTGGGCTGACGTTCGACACACTCGATCGTTGTGAATCCACCTTTCATATGAGGTCTCTTCCAAGCCTCTCGGAGGTCGTGCGGCTGAAACACGAGCGTCGTAGCATTCCGTTTCGCTCCAGTAGTTGGCCTTTATTGACTAAATTGAAACATGACGACCTATGTGATTTCGGCAGAACTTTTGAACCCTTAAGTTTGAGCTAGTGGGCTGACGTTTGACACACTCGATCGTTGTGAATCCACCTTTCAGATGAGGTCTCTTCCAATCCTCTCGGAGTTCGTGCAGCCGAAACACGAGCTTCGAAGCATTCCGTTTCGCTCCAATAGTAGGTATTTCTTGACTAAATTGTAACATGACGAACTATGTGATTTCGGCAGAACTTTTGAACCCTTAAGTTTGAGATTGTGGGCTGACGTTCGACACACTCGATCGTTGTGAATCCACCTTTCAGATGAGGTCTCTTCCAAGCCTCTCGGAGGTCGTGCAGCCGAAACACGAGCTTCGAAGCATTCCGTTTCGCTCCAGGAGTAGGCCTTTATTGAATTTATTGTCACATGATGACCTTTGTGATTTCGGCAGAACTTTTGAACCCTTAAGTTTGAGCTTGTGGGCTGACGTTCGACACACTCGATCGTTGTGAAACCACCTTTCAGATGAGGTCTCTTCCAAGCCTCTCAGAGGTCGTGCAGCCGAAACACGAGCTTCGAAGCATTCCGTTTCGCTCCAGGAGTAGGCCTTTATTGACTAAATTGTAACATGTCGACCTATGTGATTTCAGCAGAACTTTAGAACCCTTAAGTTTGAGCTAGTAGGCTGACATTCGACACACTCGATCGTTTTGAATCCACCTTTCAGATGAGGTCTCTTCCAATCCTCTCGGAGTTCGTGCAGCCTAAACACGAGCTTCGAACCATTCCGTTTCGCTCCAGTAGTTGGCCTTTATTGACTAAATTGTAACATGACGACCTATGTGATTTCGGCAGAACTTTTGAACCCTTAAGTTTGAGCTTGTGGGCTGACGTTCGACACACTCGATCGTTGTGAATCCACCTTTCAGATGAGGTCTCTTCCAAGCCTCTCGGAGGTCGTGCAGCCGAAACACGAGCTTCGAAGCATTCCGTTTCGCTCCAGGAGTAGGCCTTTATTGACTAAATTGTCACATGATGACCTTTATGATTTCGGCAGAACTTTTGAACCTTTAAGTTTGAGCTTGTAGACTGACATTCGACACACTCGATCGTTTTGAATCCACCTTTCAGATGAGGTCTCTTGCAATCCTCTCGGAGTTCGTGCGGCCGAGCGGCGACTGTCAAAGCATTCAGTTTCGCTCCAGTAGTAGGCCTTTATTGACTAAATTGTAACATGTCGACCTATGTGATTTCGGCAGAACTTTTGAACCCTTAAGTTTGAACTAGTGGGCTGACGTTTGACACACTCGATCGTTGTGAATCCACCTTTCAGATGAGGTCTCTTCCAAGCCTCTCGGAGGTCGTGCGGCCGAAACACGAGCGTCGAAGCATTCCGTTTCGCTCCAGTAGTAGGCCTATATTGACTAAATTGTAACATGACGACCTATGTGATTTCGCCAGAACTTTTGAACCCTTAAGTTTGAGCTTGTAGATTGACATTCGACACACTCGATCGTTTTGAATCCACCTTTCAGATGAGGTCTCTTGCAATCCTCTCGGAGTTCGTGCGGCCGAGTGGCGACTGTCAAAGCATTCAGTTTCGCTCCATTACTAGTCCTTTATTGACTAAATTGTAACATGACGACCTATGTGATTTCGGCAGAACTTTTTGAACCCTTAAGTTTGAGCTTGTGGGCTGACGTTCGACACACTCGATCGTTGTGAATCCACCTTTCAGATGAGGTCTCTTCCAAGCCTCTCGGAGGTCGTGCGGCTGAAACACGAGCGTCGTAGCATTCCGTTTCGCTCCAGTAGTTGGCCTTTATTGACTAAATTGAAACATGACGACCTATGTGATTTCGGCAGAACTTTTGAACCCTTAAGTTTGAGCTCGTGGGCTGACTTCGACGCACTCGATCGTTTTGAATCCACCTTTCAAATGAGGTCTCTTCCAATCCTCTCGGAGGTCGTGCGGCTGAAACACGAGCGTCGAAGCATTCCGTTTCGCTCCAGGAGTAGGCCTTTATTGACTAAATTGTAACATGACGACCTATGTGATTTCGGCAGAACTTTTGATCCCTTAAGTTTGAGATTATGGGCTGACGTTCGACACACTCGATCGTTGTGAATCCACCTTTCAGATGAGGTCTCTTCCAAGCCTCTCGTAAATCGTGCGACCGAAACACGAGCGTCGAAGCATTCCGTTTCGCTCCATTACTAGTCCTTTATTGACTAAATTGTAACATGACGACCTATGTGATTTCGGCAGAACTTTTTGAACCCTTAAGTTTGAGCTTGTGGGCTGACGTTCGACACACTCGATCGTTGTGAATCCACCTTTCAGATGAGGTCTCTTCCAAGCCTCTCGGAGGTCGTGCGGCTGAAACACGAGCGTCGTAGCATTCCGTTTCGCTCCAGTAGTTGGCCTTTATTGACTAAATTGAAACATGACGACCTATGTGATTTCGGCAGAACTTTTGAACCCTTAAGTTTGAGCTAGTGGGCTGACGTTTGACACACTCGATCGTTGTGAATCCACCTTTCAGATGAGGTCTCTTCCAATCCTCTCGGAGTTCGTGCAGCCGAAACACGAGCTTCGAAGCATTCCGTTTCGCTCCAATAGTAGGTATTTCTTGACTAAATTGTAACATGACGACCTATGTGATTTCGGCAGAACTTTTGAACCCTTAAGTTTGAGATTGTGGGCTGACGTTCGACACACTCGATCGTTGTGAATCCACCTTTCAGATGAGGTCTCTTCCAAGCCTCTCGGAGGTCGTGCAGCCGAAACACGAGCTTCGAAGCATTCCGTTTCGCTCCAGGAGTAGGCCTTTATTGAATTTATTGTCACATGATGACCTTTGTGATTTCGGCAGAACTTTTGAACCCTTAAGTTTGAGCTTGTGGGCTGACGTTCGACACACTCGATCGTTGTGAAACCACCTTTCAGATGACGTCTTTTCCAAGCCTCTCGGAGGTCCTGCGGCCGAAACACGAGCGTCGAAGCATTCCGTTTCCCTCCAGTAGGAGGCCTTTATTGACTAAATTGTAACATGACGACCTATGTGATTTCGGCAGAACTTTTGAACCTTTAAGTTTGAGCTAATAGACTGACTTTCGACACACTCGATCGTTTTGAATCCACCTTTCAGATGAGGTCTCTTCCAAGCCTCTCGGAGGTCGTGCGGCTGAAACACGAGCGTCGAAGCATTCCGTTTCGCTCCAGGAGTAGGCCTTTATTGACTAAATTGTAACATGACGACCTATGTGATTTCGGCAGAACTTTTGAACCCTTAAGTTTGAGCTCGTGGGCTGACTTCGACGCACTCGATCGTTTTGAATCCACCTTTCAAATGAGGTCTCTTCCAATCCTCTCGGAGGTCGTGCGGCTGAAACACGAGCGTCGAAGCATTCCGTTTCGCTCCAGGAGTAGGCCTTTATTGACTAAATTGTAACATGACGACCTATGTGATTTCGGCAGAACTTTTGATCCCTTAAGTTTGAGATTATGGGCTGACGTTCGACACACTCGATCGTTGTGAATCCACCTTTCAGATGAGGTCTCTTCCAAGCCTCTCGTAAATCGTGCGACCGAAACACGAGCGTCGAAGCATTCCGTTTCGCTCCATTACTAGTCCTTTATTGACTAAATTGTAACATGACGACCTATGTGATTTCGGCAGAACTTTTTGAACCCTTAAGTTTGAGCTTGTGGGCTGACGTTCGACACACTCGATCGTTGTGAATCCACCTTTCATATGAGGTCTCTTCCAAGCCTCTCGGAGGTCGTGCGGCTGAAACACGAGCGTCGTAGCATTCCGTTTCGCTCCAGTAGTTGGCCTTTATTGACTAAATTGAAACATGACGACCTATGTGATTTCGGCAGAACTTTTGAACCCTTAAGTTTGAGCTAGTGGGCTGACGTTTGACACACTCGATCGTTGTGAATCCACCTTTCAGATGAGGTCTCTTCCAATCCTCTCGGAGTTCGTGCAGCCGAAACACGAGCTTCGAAGCATTCCGTTTCGCTCCAATAGTAGGTATTTCTTGACTAAATTGTAACATGACGAACTATGTGATTTCGGCAGAACTTTTGAACCCTTAAGTTTGAGATTGTGGGCTGACGTTCGACACACTCGATCGTTGTGAATCCACCTTTCAGATGAGGTCTCTTCCAAGCCTCTCGGAGGTCGTGCAGCCGAAACACGAGCTTCGAAGCATTCCGTTTCGCTCCAGGAGTAGGCCTTTATTGAATTTATTGTCACATGATGACCTTTGTGATTTCGGCAGAACTTTTGAACCCTTAAGTTTGAGCTTGTGGGCTGACGTTCGACACACTCGATCGTTGTGAAACCACCTTTCAGATGAGGTCTCTTCCAAGCCTCTCAGAGGTCGTGCAGCCGAAACACGAGCTTCGAAGCATTCCGTTTCGCTCCAGGAGTAGGCCTTTATTGACTAAATTGTAACATGTCGACCTATGTGATTTCAGCAGAACTTTAGAACCCTTAAGTTTGAGCTAGTAGGCTGACATTCGACACACTCGATCGTTTTGAATCCACCTTTCAGATGAGGTCTCTTCCAATCCTCTCGGAGTTCGTGCAGCCTAAACACGAGCTTCGAACCATTCCGTTTCGCTCCAGTAGTTGGCCTTTATTGACTAAATTGTAACATGACGACCTATGTGATTTCGGCAGAACTTTTGAACCCTTAAGTTTGAGCTTGTGGGCTGACGTTCGACACACTCGATCGTTGTGAATCCACCTTTCAGATGAGGTCTCTTCCAAGCCTCTCGGAGGTCGTGCAGCCGAAACACGAGCTTCGAAGCATTCCGTTTCGCTCCAGGAGTAGGCCTTTATTGACTAAATTGTCACATGATGACCTTTATGATTTCGGCAGAACTTTTGAACCTTTAAGTTTGAGCTTGTAGACTGACATTCGACACACTCGATCGTTTTGAATCCACCTTTCAGATGAGGTCTCTTGCAATCCTCTCGGAGTTCGTGCGGCCGAGCGGCGACTGTCAAAGCATTCAGTTTCGCTCCAGTAGTAGGCCTTTATTGACTAAATTGTAACATGTCGACCTATGTGATTTCGGCAGAACTTTTGAACCCTTAAGTTTGAACTAGTGGGCTGACGTTTGACACACTCGATCGTTGTGAATCCACCTTTCAGGTGAGGTCTCTTCCAAGCCTCTCGGAGGTCGTGCGGCCGAAACACGAGCGTCGAAGCATTCCGTTTCGCTCCAGTAGTAGGCCTATATTGACTAAATTGTAACATGACGACCTATGTGATTTCGCCAGAACTTTTGAACCCTTAAGTTTGAGCTTGTAGATTGACATTCGACACACTCGATCGTTTTGAATCCACCTTTCAGATGAGGTCTCTTGCAATCCTCTCGGAGTTCGTGCGGCCGAGTGGCGACTGTCAAAGCATTCAGTTTCGCTCCAGTAGTAGGCCTTTATTGACTAAATTGTAACATGTCGACCTATGTGATTTCGGCAGAACTTTACAACCCTTAAGTTTGAGCTAGTAGGCTGACCTTCGAGACACTCGATCGTTTTGAATCCACCTTTCAGATGACGTCTTTTCCAAGCTTCTCGGAGGTCATGTGGCCGAAACACGAGCGTCGAAGCATTCCGTTTCGCTCCAGTAGGAGGCCTTTATTGACGAAATTGTAACATGACGACTTATGTGATTTAGGCAGAACTTTTGAACCTTTAAGTTTGAGCTAGTAGACTGACATTCGACACACTCGATCGTTTTGAATCCACCTTTCAGATTAGGTCTCTTCCAAGCCTCTCGGAGGTCGTGCGGCCGAAACACGACCGTCGAAGCATTCCGTTTCGCTCCAGTAGTAGGCCTGTATTGACTAAATTGTAACATGACGACCTATGTGATTTCGGCAGAACTTTTGAACCCTTAAGTTTGAACTAGTGGGCTGACGTTTGACACACTCGATCGTTGTGAATCCACCTTTCAGATGACGTCTTTTCCAAGCCTCTCGGAGGTCCTGCGGCCGAAACACGAGCGTCGAAGCATTCCGTTTCGCTCCAGTAGGAGCCCTTTATTGACTAAATTAAAACATGACGACCTATGTGATTTCGGCAGAACTTTTGAACCCTTAAGTTTGAGATTATGGGCTGACTTTCGACACACTCAAACGTTGTGAATCCACCTTTCAGATGAGGTCTCTTCCAAGCCGCTCGGAGGTCGTCCGGCCGGAACACGAGCGTCGAAGCATTCCGTTTCGCTCCAGTAGTAGTCCTTTATTGACTAAATTGTAACATGACGACCTATGTGATTTCGGCAGAACTTTTGAACCCTTAAGTTTGAGCTAGTAGACTGACCTTCGAAACACTCGATCGTTTTGAATCCACCTTTCAGATGACGTCTTATCCAAGCTTCTCGGAGATCGTGCGGCCGAAACACGAGCGTCGAATCATTCCGTTTAGCTCCAGTAGGAAGCCTTTATTGACTAAATTGTAACATGACGACCTATGTGATTTAGGCAGAACTTTTGAACCTTTAAGTTTGAGCTAGTAGACTGACATTCAACACACTCGATCGTTTTGAATCCACCTTTCAGATGAGGTCTCTTCCAAGCCTCTCAGAGGTCGTGCGGCTGAAACACGAGCGTCGAAGCATTCCGTTTCGCTCCAGTAGTAGGCCTTTATTGACTAAATTGAAACATGACGACCTATGTGATTTCGGCAGAACTTTTGAACCCTTAAGTTTGAGCTAGTGGGCTGACGTTCGACACACTCGATCGTTGTGAATCCACCTTTCAGATGAGGTCTCTTCCAAGCCTCTCTGAGGTCGTGCGGCCGAAACACAAGCGTCGAAGCATTCCGTTTCGCTCCAGTCGTAGGCCTTTATTGACTAAATTGTAACATGACGACCGATATGATTTCGGCAGAACTTTTGAACCCTTAAGTTTGAGATTATGGGCTGACGTTCGACACACTCGATCGTTGGGAATCCACCTTTCAGATGAGGTCTCTTCCAAGCCTCTCGGAGGTCGTGCGGCCGAAACACGAGCATCGAAGCATTCCGTTTCGCTCCAGTAGTAGGCCTTTACTCAGTAATTTGGAACATGACGACCTATGTGATTTCGGCAGAACTTTTGAACCCTTAAGTTTGAGCTAGTAGGCTGACATTCGACACACTCGATCGTTTTGAAGCCACCTTTCAGATGACGTCTTTTCCAAGCCTCTCGGAGGTCGTGCGGCCGAAACACGAGCGTCGAAGCATTCCGTTTCGGTCCAGTAATAGGCCTTTATTGACTAAATTGTAACATGACGACCTATGTGATTTCGGCAGAACTTTTGAACCCTTAAGTTTGAGCTTGTGGGCTGACGTTCGACACACTCGATCGTTGTGAATCCACCTTTCAGATGAGGTCTCTTCCAATCCTCTCGGAGTTCGTGCAGCCGAAACACGAGCTTCGAAGCATTCCGTTTCGCTCCAGTAGGAGGCCTTTATTGACGAAATTGTAACATGACGACGTATGTGATTTAGGCAGAACTTTTGAACCTTTAAGTTTGAGCTAGTAGACTGACATTCGACACACTCGATCGTTTTGAATCCACCTTTCAGATGAGGTCTCTTCCAAGCCTCTCGGAGGTCGTGCGGCCGAAACACGAGCGTCGAAGCATTCCGTTTCGCTCCAGTAGTAGGCCTATATTGACTAAATTGTAACATGACGACCTATGTGATTTCGGCAGAACTTTTGAACCCTTAAGTTTGAACTCGTGGGCTGACGTTTGACACACTCGATCGTTGTGAATCCACCTTTCAGATGACGTCTTTTCCAAGCCTCTCGGAGGTGCTGCGGCCGAAACACGAGCGTCGAAGCATTCCGTTTCGCTCTAGTAGGAGGCCTTTATTGACTAAATTGTAACATGACGACCTATGTGATTTCGGCAGAACTTTTGAACCCTTAAGTTTGAGCTCGTGGGCTGACTTCGACGCACTCGATCGTTTTGAATCCACCTTTCAAATGAGGTCTCTTCCAAGCCTCTCGGAGGTCGTGCGGCTGAAACACGAGTGTCGAAGCATTCCGTTTCGCTCCAGTAGTAGGCCTTTATTGACTAAATTAAAACATGACGACCTATGTGATTTCGGCAGAACTTCTGAACCCTTAAGTTTGAGATTATGGGCTGACGTTCGACACACTCGATCGTTGTGAATCCACCTTTCAGATGAGGTCTCTTCCAAGCCTCTCGGAGGTCGTCCGGCCGGAACACGAGCGTCGAAGCATTCCGTTTCGCTCCAGTAGTAGTCCTTTATTGACTAAATTGTAACATGACGACCTATGTGATTTCGGCAGAACTTTTGAACCCTTAAGTTTGAGCTAGTAGGCTGACCTTCGAAACACTCGATCGTTTTGAATCCACCTTTCAGATGACGTCTTTTCCAAGCTTCTCGGAGATCGGGCGGCCGAAACACGATCGTCGAATCATTCCGTTTAGCTCCAGTAGGAAGCCTTTATTGACTAAATTGTAACATGACGACCGATATGATTTCGGCAGAACTTTTGAACCCTTAAGTTTGAGATTATGGGCTGACGTTCGACACACTCGATCGTTGGGAATCCAGATTTCAGATGAGGTCTCTTCCAAGCCTCTCGGAGGTCGTGCGGCCGAAACACGAGCATCGAAGCATTCCGTTTCGCTCCAGTAGTAGGCCTTTATTCAGTAATTTGGAACATGACGACCTATGTGATTTCGGCAGAACTTTAGAACCCTTAAGTTTGAGCTAGTAGGCTGACATTCGACACACTCGATCGTTTTGAAGCCACCTTTCAGATGACGTCTTTTCCAAGCCTCTCGGAGGTCGTGCGGCCGAAACACAAGCGTCGAAGCATTCCGTTTCGCTCCAGCAATAGGCCTTTATTGACTAAATTGTAACATGACGACCTATGTGATTTCGACAGAACTTTTGAACCCTTAAGTTTGAGCTTGTGGGCTGACATTCGACCCACTCGATCGTTGTGAATCCACCTTTCAGATGAGGTCTCTTCCAATCCTCTCGGAGTTCGTGTAGCCGAAACACGAGCTTCGAAGCATTCCGTTTCGCTCCAATAGTAGGCCTTTATTGACTAAATTGTAACATGTCGACCTATGTGATTTCGGCAGAACTTTAGAACCCTTAAGTTTGAGCTAGTAGACTGACATTCGACACACTCGATCGTTTTGAATCCACCTTTCAGATGAGGTCTCTTCCAAGCCTCTCGGAGGTCGTGCGGCTGAAACACGAGCGTCGAAGCATTCCGTTTCGCTCCAGTAGTCGGCCTTTATTGACTACATTGAAACATGACGCCCTATGTGATTTCGGCAGAACCTTTGAACCCTTAAGTTTGAGCTAGTGGGCTGACGTTCGACACACTCGATCGTTGTGAATCCACCTTTCAGATGAGGTCTCTTCCAAGCCTCTCGGAGGTCGTGCGGCCGAAACACGAGCGTCGAAGCATTCCATTTCGCTCCAGTAGTAGGCCTATATTGACTAAATTGTAACATGACGACCTATGTGATTTCGGCAGAACTTTTGAACCCTTAAGTTTGAGCTAGTAGACTGACATTCGACACACTCGATCGTTTTGAATCCACCTTTCAAATGAGGTCTCTTCCAATCCTCTCGGAGGTCGTGCGGCTGAAACACGAGCGTCGAAGCATTCCGTTTCGCTCCAGTAGTAGGCCTTTATTGACTAAATTGTAACATGACGACCTATGTGATTTCGGCAGAACTTTTGAACCCTTAAGTTTGAACTAGTGGGCTGACGTTTGACACACTCGATCGTTGTGAATCCATCTTTCAGATGAGGTCTCTTCCAAGCCTCTCGGAGGTCGTGGGGCCGAAACACGAGCGTCGAAGCATTCCGTTTCGCTCCAGTAGTAGGCCTATATTGACTAAATTGTAACATGACGTCCTTTGTGATTTCGGCAGAACTTTTGAACCCTTAAATTTGAGCTAGTCGGCTGACATTCGACACACTCGATCGGTGTGAATCCACCTTTCAGATGAGGTCTCTTCCAAGCCTCTCGGAGGTCGTGCGGCCGAAACACAAGCGTCGAAGCATTCCGTTTCGCTCCAGTCGTAGGCCTTTATTGACTAAATTGTAACATTACGACCTATATGATTTCGGCAGAACTTTTAAACCCTTAAGTTTGAGATTGTGGGCTGACGTTCGACACACTCGATCGTTGGGAATCCACCTTTCAGATGAGGTCTCTTCCAAGCCTCTCGTTGGTCGTGCGACCGAAACACGAGCGTCGAAGCATTCCGTTTCGCTCCAGTACTCCTCCTTTATTGACTAAATTGTAACATGACGACCTATGTGATTTCGGCAGAACTTTTGAACCCTTAAGTTTGAGATTGTGGGCAGACGTTCGACACACTCGATCGTTGTGAATCCACCTTTCAGATGAGGTCTCTTCCAAGTCTCTCGGAGTTCGTGCAGCCGAAACACGAGCTTCGAAGCATTCCGTTTCGCTCCAGTAGTTGGCCTTTATTGACTAAATTGTAACATGACGACCTATGTGATTTCGGCAGAACCTTTGAACCCTTAAGTTTGAGATTATAGGCTGACGTTCGACACACTCGATTGTTGTGAATCCACCTTTCAGATGAGGTCTCTTCCAAGCCTCTCGGAGGTCGTGCGGCCGTAACACGAGCGTCGAAGCATTCCGTTTCGCTCCAGTAGTAGTCCTTTATTGACTAAATTGTAACATGATGACCTATGTGATTTCGGCAGAACATTTGAACCCTTAAGTTTGAGCTTGTGGGCTGACGTTCGACACACTTGATCGTTGTGAATCCACCTTTCAGATGAGGTCTCTTCCAAGCCTCTCGGAGGCCGTGCGGCTGAAACACGAGCGTCGAAGCATTCCGTTTCGCTCCAGTAGTAGGCCTTTATTGACTAAATTGAAACATGACGACCTATGTGATTTCGGCAGAACTTTTGATCCCTTAAGTTTGAGCTAGTGGGCTGACGTTCGACACACTCGATCGTTGTGAATCCACCTTTCAGATGATGTCTCTTCCAATCCTCTCGGAGTTCGTGCAGCCGAAACACGAGCTTCGAAGCATTCCGTTTCGCTCCAGTAGTAGGCCTTTATTCAGTAATTTGGAACATGACGACCTATGTGATTTCGGCAGAACTTTTGAACCCTTAAGTTTGAGCTAGTAGGCTGACATTCGACACACTCGATCGTTTTGAAGCCACCTTTCAGATGACGTCTTTTCCAAGCCTCTCGGAGGTCGTGCGGCCGAAACACAAGCGTCGAAGCATTCCGTTTCGCTCCAGCAATAGGCCTTTATTGACTAAATTGTAACATGACGACCTATGTGATTTCGACAGAACTTTTGAACCCTTAAGTTTGAGCTTGTGGGCTGACATTCGACACACTCGATCGTTGTGAATCCACCTTTCAGATGAGGTCTCTTCCAATCCTCTCGGAGTTCGTGTAGCCGAAACACGAGCTTCGAAGCATTCCGTTTCGCTCCAATAGTAGGCCTTTATTGACTAAATTGTAACATGTCGACCTATGTGATTTCGGCAGAACTTTAGAACCCTTAAGTTTGAGCTAGTAGACTGACATTCGACACACTCGATCGTTGTGAATCCACCTTTCAGATGAGGTCTCTTCCAAGCCTCTCGGAGGTCGTGCGGCTGAAACACAAGCGTCGAATCATTCCGTTTCGCTCCAGTCGTAGGCCTTTATTGACTAAATTGTAACATTACGACCGATATGATTTCGGCAGAACTTTTGAACCCTTAAGTTTGAGATTGTGGGCTGACGTTCGACACACTCGATCGTTGGGAATCCACCTTTCAGATGAGGTCTCTTCCAAGCCTCTCGGAGGTCGTGCGGCTGAAACACGAGCGTCGAAGCATTCCGTTTCGCTCCAGTAGTCGGCCTTTATTGACTACATTGAAAAATGACCACCTATGTGATTTCGGCAGAACTTTTGAACCCTTAAGTTTGAGCTAGTGGGCTGACGTTCGACACACTCGATCGTTGTGAATCCACCTTTCAGATGAGGTCTCTTCCAAGCCTCTCGGAGGTCGTGCGGCCGAAACACGAGCGTCGAAGCATTCCATTTCGCTCCAGTAGTAGGCCTATATTGACTAAATTGTAACATGACGACCTATGTGATTTCGGCAGAACTTTTGAACCCTTAAGTTTGAGCTAGTAGACTGACATTCGACACACTCGATCGTTTTGAATCCACCTTTCAAATGAGGTCTCTTCCAATCCTCTCGGAGGTCGTGCGGCTGAAACACGAGCGTCGAAGCATTCCGTTTCGCTCCAGTAGTAGACCTATATTGACTAAATTGTAACATGACGACCTTTGTGATTTCGGCAGAACTTTTGAACCCTTAAATTTGAGCTAGTCGGCTGACATTCGACACACTCGATCGGTGTGAATCCACCTTTCAGATGAGGTCTCTTCCAAGCCTCTCGGAGGTCGTGCGGCCGAAACACAAGCGTCGAAGCATTCCGTTTCGCTCCAGTCGTAGGCCTTTATTGACTAAATTGTAACATTACGACCGATATGATTTCGGCAGAACTTTTGAACCCTTAAGTTTGAGATTGTGGGCTGACGTTCGACACACTCGATCGTTGGGAATCCACCTTTCAGATGAGGTCTCTTCCAAGCCTCTCGTTGGTCGTGCGACCGAAACACGAGCGTCGAAGCATTCCGTTTCGCTCCAGTACTCCTCCTTTATTGACTAAATTGTAACATGACGACCTATGTGATTTCGGCAGAACTTTTGAACCCTTAAGTTTGAGATTGTGGGCAGACGTTCGACACACTCGATCGTTGTGAATCCACCTTTCAGATGAGGTCTCTTCCAAGTCTCTCGGAGTTCGTGCAGCCGAAACACGAGCTTCGAAGCATTCCGTTTCGCTCCAGTAGTTGGCCTTTATTGACTAAATTGTAACATGACGACCTATGTGATTTCGGCAGAACCTTTGAACCCTTAAGTTTGAGATTATAGGCTGACGTTCGACACACTCGATTGTTGTGAATCCACCTTTCAGATGAGGTCTCTTCCAAGCCTCTCGGAGGTCGTGCGGCCGTAACACGAGCGTCGAAGCATTCCGTTTCGCTCCAGTAGTAGTCCTTTATTGACTAAATTGTAACATGATGACCTATGTGATTTCGGCAGAACATTTGAACCCTTAAGTTTGAGCTTGTGGGCTGACGTTCGACACACTTGATCGTTGTGAATCCACCTTTCAGATGAGGTCTCTTCCAAGCCTCTCGGAGGCCGTGCGGCTGAAACACGAGCGTCGAAGCATTCCGTTTCGCTCCAGTAGTAGGCCTTTATTGACTAAATTGAAACATGACGACCTATGTGATTTCGGCAGAACTTTTGATCCCTTAAGTTTGAGCTAGTGGGCTGACGTTCGACACACTCGATCGTTGTGAATCCACCTTTCAGATGATGTCTCTTCCAATCCTCTCGGAGTTCGTGCAGCCGAAACACGAGCTTCGAAGCATTCCGTTTCGCTCCAGTAGTTGGCCTTTATTGACTAAATTGTAACATGACGACCTTTGTGATTTCGGCAGAACTTTTGAACCCTTAAATTTGAGCTAGTCGGCTGACATTCGACACACTCGATCGTTGTGAATCCACCTTTCAGATGAGGTCTCTTCCAAGCCTCTCGGAGGTCGTGCGGCCGAAACACAAGCGTCGAATCATTCCGTTTCGCTCCAGTCGTAGGCCTTTATTGACTAAATTGTAACATTACGACCGATATGATTTCGGCAGAACTTTTGAACCCTTAAGTTTGAGATTGTGGGCTGACGTTCGACACACTCGATCGTTGGGAATCCACCTTTCAGATGAGGTCTCTTCCAAGCCTCTCGTTGGTCGTGCGACCGAAACACGAGCGTCGAAGCATTCCGTTTCGCTCCAGTACTCCTCCTTTATTGACTAAATTGTAACATGACGACCTATGTGATTTCGGCAGAACTTTTGAACCCTTAAGTTTGAGCTTGTGGGCTGACGTTCGACACACTCGATCGTTGTGAATCCATCTTTCAGATGAGGTCTCTTCCAATCCTCTCGGAGTTCTTGCAGCCGAAACACGAGCTTCGAAGCATTCCGTTTTGCTCCAATAGTAGGCCTTTATTGACTAAATTGTAACATGTCGACCTATGTGATTTCGGCAGAACTTTAGAACCCTTATGTTTTAGCTAGTAGGCTGACCTTCGACACACTCGATCGTTTTGAATCCACCTTTCAGATGAGGTCTCTTCCAATCCTCTCGGAGTTCGTGCAGCCGAAACACGAGCTTCGAAGCATTCCGGTTCGCTCCAATAGTAGGCCTTTATTGACTAAATTGTAACATGACGACCTATGTGATTTCGGCAGAACCTTTGAACCCTTAAGTTTAAGATTGTGGGCTGACATTCGACACACTCGATCGTTGTGAATCCACCTTTCAGATGAGGTCTCTTCCAAGCCTCTCGGAGGTTGTGCGGCCGAAACACAATTGTCGAAGCATTCCGTTTCGCTCCAGTCGTAGGCCTTTATTGACTAAATTGTAACATGACGACCGATATGATTTCGGCAGAACTTTTGAACCCTTAAGTTTGAGATTATGGGCTGACGTTCGACACACTCGATCGTTGGGAATCCACCTTTCAGATGAGTTCTCTTCCATGTCTCTCCGAGGTCGTGCGGCCGAAACACGAGCGTCGAAGCATTCCGTTTCGCTCCAGTAATAGGCCTTTATTGACTAAATTGTAACATGACGACCTATGTGATTTCGGCAGAACTTTTGAACCCTTAAGTTTGAGCTTGTGGGCTGACATTCGACACACTCGATCGTTGTGAATCCACCTTTCAGATGAGGTCTCTTCCAATCCTCTCGGAGTTCGTGCAGCCGAAACACGAGCTTCGAAGCATTCCGTTTCGCTCCAATAGTAGGCCTTTATTGACTAAATTGTAACATGTCGACCTATGTGATTTCGGCAGAACTTTAGAACCCTTAAGTTTGAGCTAGTAGACTGACATTCGACACACTCGATCGTTTTTAATCCACCTTTCAGATGAGGTCTTTTCCAAGCCTCTCGGAGGTCGTGCGGCCGAAAACACGAGCGTCGAAGCATTCCATTTCGCTCCAGTCGTTGGCCTACATTGACTAATTTGTAACATGACGACCTATGTGATTTCGGCAGAACTTTTGAACCCTTAAGTTTGAGCTCGTGGGCTGACGTTCGACTCACTCGATCGTTTTGAATCCACCTTTCAAATGAGGTCTCTTCCAAGCCTCTCGGAGGTCGTGCGGCTGAAACACGAGCGTCGAAGCATTCCGTTTCGCTACAGTAGTAGGCCTTTATTGACTAAATTGAAACATGACGACCTATGTGATTTCGGCAGAACTTTGGAACCCTTAAGTTTGAGCTAGTGGGCTGACGTTCGACACACTCGATCGTTGTGAATCCACCTTTCATATGAGGTCTCTTCCAATCCTCTCGGAGTTCGTGCAGCCGAAACACGAGCTTTGAAGCATTCCGTTTCGCTCCAATAGTAGGCCTTTATTGACTAAATTGTAACATGACGACCTATGTGATTTTGGCAGAACCTTTGAACCCTTAAGTTTGAGATTGTGGGCTGACATTCGACACACTCGATCGTTCTGAATCCACCTTTCGGATGAGGTCTCTTCCAAGCCTCTCGGAGGTCGTGCGGCCGAAACACAAGCGTTGAAGCAGTCCGTTTCGCTCCAGTCGTAGGCCTTTATTGACTAAATTGTAACATTACGACCGATATGATTTCGGCAGAACTTTTGAACCCTTAAGTTTGAGATTGTTGGCTGACGTTCGGCACACTCGATCGTTGGGAATCCACCTTTCAGATGAGGTCTCTTCCAAGCCTCTCGTTGGTCGTGCGACCGAAACACGAGCGTCGAAGCATTCTGTTTCGCTCCAGTAGTAGGCCTTTATTGACTAAATTGTAATATGACGACCTATGTGATTTCGGCAGAACTTTTGAACCCTTAAGTTTGAACTAGTGGGCTGACGTTTGACACACTTGATCGTTGTGAATCCATCTTTCAGATGAGGTCTCTTCCAAGCCTCTCGGAGGTCGTGCGGCCGAAACACGAGCGTCGAAGCATTCCGTTTCGCTCCAGTAGTAGGCCTATATTGACTAAATTGTAACATGACGACCTTTGTGATTTCGGCAGAACTTTTGAACCCTTAAATTTGAGCTAGTCGGCTGACATTCGACACACTCGATCGTTGTGAATCCACCTTTCAGATGAGATCTCTTCCAAGCCTCTCGGAGTTCGTGCGGCCGAAGCACGAGCATCGAAGCATTCCGTTTCGCTCCAGTAGTAGGCCTTTATTGTCTAAATTGTAACATGATGACCTATGTGATTTCGGCAGAACTTTTGAACCCTTAAGTTTGAGCTAGTAGACTGACATTCAACACACTCGATCGTTGGGAATCCACCTTTCAGATGAGGTCTCTTCCATGTCTCTCCGAGGTCGTGCGGCCGAAACACGAGCGTCGAAGCATTCCGTTTCGCTCCAGTAATAGGCCTTTATTGACTAAATTGTAACATGACGACCTATGTGATTTCGGCAGAACTTTTGAACCCTTAAGTTTGAGCTTGTGGGCTGACATTCGACACACTCGATCGTTGTGAATCCACCTTTCAGATGAGGTCTCTTCCAATCCTCTCGGAGTTCGTGCAGCCGAAACACGAGCTTCGAAGCATTCCGTTTCGCTCCAATAGTAGGCCTTTATTGACTAAATTGTAACATGTCGACCTATGTGATTTCGGCAGAACTTTAGAACCCTTAAGTTTGAGCTAGTAGACTGACATTCGACACACTCGATCGTTTTTAATCCACCTTTCAGATGAGGTCTTTTCCAAGCCTCTCGGAGGTCGTGCGGCCGAAAACACGAGCGTCGAAGCATTCCATTTCGCTCCAGTCGTTGGCCTACATTGACTAATTTGTAACATGACGACCTATGTGATTTCGGCAGAACTTTTGAACCCTTAAGTTTGAGCTAGTAGGCTGACGTTCGACACACTCGATCGTTGGGAATCCACCTTTCAGATGAGGTCTCTTCCAAGCCTCTCGGAGGTCGTGCGGCCGAAACACGAGCGTCGAAGCATTCCGTTTCGGTCCAGTAATAGGCCTTTATTGACTAAATTGTAACATGACGACCTATGTGATTTCGGCAGAACTTTTGAACCCTTAAGTTTGAGCTTGTGGGCTGACGTTCGACACACTCGATCGTTGTGAATCCACCTTTCAGATGAGGTCTCTTCCAATCCTCTCGGAGTTCGTGCAGCCGAAACACGAGCTTCGAAGCATTCCGTTTCGCTCCAGTAGGAGGCCTTTATTGACGAAATTGTAACATGACGACGTATGTGATTTAGGCAGAACTTTTGAACCTTTAAGTTTGAGCTAGTAGACTGACATTCGACACACTCGATCGTTTTGAATCCACCTTTCAGATGAGGTCTCTTCCAAGCCTCTCGGAGGTCGTGCGGCCGAAACACGAGCGTCGAAGCATTCCGTTTCGCTCCAGTAGTAGGCCTATATTGACTAAATTGTAACATGACGACCTATGTGATTTCGGCAGAACTTTTGAACCCTTAAGTTTGAACTAGTGGGCTGACGTTTGACACACTCGATCGTTGTGAATCCACCTTTCAGATGACGTCTTTTCCAAGCCTCTCGTTGGTCGTGCGACCGAAACACGAGCGTCGAAGCATTCCGTTTCGCTCCAGTACTCCTCCTTTATTGACTAAATTGTAACATGACGACCTATGTGATTTCGGCAGAACTTTTGAACCCTTAAGTTTGAGCTTGTGGGCTGACGTTCGACACACTCGATCGTTGTGAATCCACCTTTCAGATGAGGTCTCTTCCAATCCTCTCGGAGTTCTTGCAGCCGAAACACGAGCTTCGAAGCATTCCGTTTTGCTCCAATAGTAGGCCTTTATTGACTAAATTGTAACATGTCGACCTATGTGATTTCGGCAGAACTTTAGAACCCTTATGTTTTAGCTAGTAGGCTGACCTTCGACACACTCGATCGTTTTGAATCCACCTTTCAGATGAGGTCTCTTCCAATCCTCTCGGAGTTCGTGCAGCCGAAACACGAGCTTCGAAGCATTCCGGTTCGCTCCAATAGTAGGCCTTTATTGACTAAATTGTAACATGACGACCTATGTGATTTCGGCAGAACCTTTGAACCCTTAAGTTTAAGATTGTGGGCTGACATTCGACACACTCGATCGTTGTGAATCCACCTTTCAGATGAGGTCTCTTCCAAGCCTCTCGGAGGTTGTGCGGCCGAAACACAATTGTCGAAGCATTCCGTTTCGCTCCAGTCGTAGGCCTTTATTGACTAAATTGTAACATGACGACCGATATGATTTCGGCAGAACTTTTGAACCCTTAAGTTTGAGATTATGGGCTGACGTTCGACACACTCGATCGTTGGGAATCCACCTTTCAGATGAGTTCTCTTCCATGTCTCTCCGAGGTCGTGCGGCCGAAACACGAGCGTCGAAGCATTCCGTTTCGCTCCAGTAATAGGCCTTTATTGACTAAATTGTAACATGACGACCTATGTGATTTCGGCAGAACTTTTGAACCCTTAAGTTTGAGCTTGTGGGCTGACATTCGACACACTCGATCGTTGTGAATCCACCTTTCAGATGAGGTCTCTTCCAATCCTCTCGGAGTTCGTGCAGCCGAAACACGAGCTTCGAAGCATTCCGTTTCGCTCCAATAGTAGGCCTTTATTGACTAAATTGTAACATGTCGACCTATGTGATTTTGGCAGAACTTTAGAACCCTTAAGTTTGAGCTAGTAGACTGACATTCGACACACTCGATCGTTTTTAATCCACCTTTCAGATGAGGTCTTTTCCAAGCCTCTCGGAGGTCGTGCGGCCGAAAACACGAGCGTCGAAGCATTCCATTTCGCTCCAGTCGTTGGCCTACATTGACTAATTTGTAACATGACGACCTATGTGATTTCGGCAGAACTTTTGAACCCTTAAGTTTGAGCTCGTGGGCTGACGTTCGACGCACTCGATCGTTTTGAATCCACCTTTCAAATGAGGTCTCTTCCAAGCCTCTCGGAGGTCGTGCGGCTGAAACACGAGCGTCGAAGCATTCCGTTTCGCTACAGTAGTAGGCCTTTATTGACTAAATTGAAACATGACGACCTATGTGATTTCGGCAGAACTTTGGAACCCTTAAGTTTGAGCTAGTGGGCTGACGTTCGACACACTCGATCGTTGTGAATCCACCTTTCATATGAGGTCTCTTCCAATCCTCTCGGAGTTCGTGCAGCCGAAACACGAGCTTCGAAGCATTCCGTTTCGCTCCAATAGTAGGCCTTTATTGACTAAATTGTAACATGACGACCTATGTGATTTTGGCAGAACCTTTGAACCCTTAAGTTTGAGATTGTGGGCTGACATTCGACACACTCGATCGTTCTGAATCCACCTTTCGGATGAGGTCTCTTCCAAGCCTCTCGGAGGTCGTGCGGCCGAAACACAAGCGTTGAAGCAGTCCGTTTCGCTCCAGTCGTAGGCCTTTATTGACTAAATTGTAACATTACGACCGATATGATTTCGGCAGAACTTTTGAACCCTTAAGTTTGAGATTGTTGGCTGACGTTCGGCACACTCGATCGTTGGGAATCCACCTTTCAGATGAGGTCTCTTCCAAGCCTCTCGTTGGTCGTGCGACCGAAACACGAGCGTCGAAGCATTCTGTTTCGCTCCAGTAGTAGGCCTTTATTGACTAAATTGTAACATGACGACCTATGTGATTTCGGCAGAACTTTTGAACCCTTAAGTTTGAACTAGTGGGCTGACGTTTGACACACTTGATCGTTGTGAATCCATCTTTCAGATGAGGTCTCTTCCAAGCCTCTCGGAGGTCGTGCGGCCGAAACACGAGCGTCGAAGCATTCCGTTTCGCTCCAGTAGTAGGCCTATATTGACTAAATTGTAACATGACGACCTTTGTGATTTCGGCAGAACTTTTGAACCCTTAAATTTGAGCTAGTCGGCTGACATTCGACACACTCGATCGTTGTGAATCCACCTTTCAGATGAGATCTCTTCCAAGCCTCTCGGAGTTCGTGCGGCCGAAGCACGAGCATCGAAGCATTCCGTTTCGCTCCAGTAGTAGGCCTTTATTGTCTAAATTGTAACATGATGACCTATGTGATTTCGGCAGAACTTTTGAACCCTTAAGTTTGAGCTAGTAGACTGACATTCAAGACACTCGATCGTTTTGAATCCACCTTTCAGATGAGGTCTCTTCCAAGCCTCTCAGAGGTCGTGCGGCTGAAACACGAGCGTCGAAGCATTCCGTTTCGCTCCAGTAGTAGGCCTTTATTGACTGAATTGAAACATGACGACCTATGTGATTTCGGCAGAACTTTTGAACCCTTAAGTTTGAGCTAGTGGGCTGACGTTCGACACACTCGATCGTTGTGAATCCACCTTTCAGATGAGGTCTCTTCCAAGCCTCTCTGAGGTCGTGCGGCCGAAACACAAGCGTCGAAGCATTCCGTTTTGCTCCAGTCGTAGGCCTTTATTGACTAAATTGTAACATGACGACCGATATGATTTCGGCAGAACTTTTGAACCCTTAAGTTTGAGATTATGGGCTGACGTTCGACACACTCGATCGTTGGGAATCCACCTTTCAGATGAGGTCTCTTCCAAGCCTCTCGGAGGTCGTGCGGCCGAAACACGAGCATCGAAGCATTCCGTTTCGCTCCAGTAGTAGGCCTTTACTCAGTAATTTGGAACATGACGACCTATGTGATTTCGGCAGAACTTTTGAACCCTTAAGTTTGAGCTAGTAGGCTGACGTTCGACACACTCGATCGTTGGGAATCCACCTTTCAGATGAGGTCTCTTCCAAGCCTCTCGGAGGTCGTGCGGCCGAAACACGAGCGTCGAAGCATTCCGTTTCGGTCCAGTAATAGGCCTTTATTGACTAAATTGTAACATGACGACCTATGTGATTTCGGCAGAACTTTTGAACCCTTAAGTTTGAGCTTGTGGGCTGACGTTCGACACACTCGATCGTTGTGAATCCACCTTTCAGATGAGGTCTCTTCCAATCCTCTCGGAGTTCGTGCAGCCGAAACACGAGCTTCGAAGCATTCCGTTTCGCTCCAGTAGGAGGCCTTTATTGACGAAATTGTAACATGACGACGTATGTGATTTAGGCAGAACTTTTGAACCTTTAAGTTTGAGCTAGTAGACTGACATTCGACACACTCGATCGTTTTGAATCCACCTTTCAGATGAGGTCTCTTCCAAGCCTCTCGGAGGTCGTGCGGCCGAAACACGAGCGTCGAAGCATTCCGTTTCGCTCCAGTAGTAGGCCTATATTGACTAAATTGTAACATGACGACCTATGTGATTTCGGCAGAACTTTTGAACCCTTAAGTTTGAACTAGTGGGCTGACGTTTGACACACTCGATCGTTGTGAATCCACCTTTCAGATGACGTCTTTTCCAAGCCTCTCGGAGGTCCTGCGGCCGAAACACGAGCGTCGAAGCATTCCGTTTCGCTCTAGTAGGAGGCCTTTATTGACTAAATTGTAACATGACGACCTATGTGATTTCGGCAGAACTTTTGAACCCTTAATTTTGAGCTCGTGGGCTGACTTCGACGCACTCGATCGTTTTGAATCCACCTTTCAAATGAGGTCTCTTCCAAGCCTCTCGGAGGTCGTGCGGCTGAAACACGAGTGTCGAAGCATTCCGTTTCGCTCCAGTAGTAGGCCTTTATTGACTAAATTAAAACATGACGACCTATGTGATTTCGGCAGAACTTCTGAACCCTTAAGTTTGAGATTATGGGCTGACGTTCGACACACTCGATCGTTGTGAATCCACTTTTCAGATGAGGTCTCTTCCAAGCCTCTCGGAGGTCGTCCGGCCGGAACACGAGCGTCGAAGCATTCCGTTTCGCTCCAGTAGTAGTCCTTTATTGACTAAATTGTAACATGACGACCTATGTGATTTCGGCAGAACTTTTGAACCCTTAAGTTTGAGCTAGTAGGCTGACCTTCGAAACACTCGATCGTTTTGAATCCACCTTTCAGATGACGTCTTTTCCAAGCTTCTCGGAGATCGTGCGGCCGAAACACGAGCGTCGAATCATTCCGTTTAGCTCCAGTAGGAAGCCTTTATTGACTAAATATTAACATGACGACCGATATGATTTCGGCAGAACTTTTGAACCCTTAAGTTTGAGATTATGGGCTGACGTTCGACACACTCGATCGTTGGGAATCCAGATTTCAGATGAGGTCTCTTCCAAGCCTCTCGGAGGTCGTGCGGCCGAAACACGAGCATCGAAGCATTCCGTTTCGCTCCAGTAG